>NW_025549505.1:87500-100000 GCF_905237065.1 Salmo salar | reverse complement strand
TGTCATTCCAATCTCCTTTGCATTAGCGTAGCCTCTTCTGTAGCTTGTCAACTATGTGTCTGTCTATCCCTGTTCTCTCCCCTCTGCACAGGCCATACAAACGCTCCACACCGCGTGGCCGCTGCCACTCTAACCTGGTGGTCCCAGCGCGCACGACCCACGTGGAGTTCCAGATCTCCGGCAGCCTCTGGAACTGCCGGTCTGCGGCCAACAAGGCTGAGTTCATCTCAGCCTATGCTACCCTCCAGTCCCTAGACTTCCTGGCGCTGACGGAAACATGGATTACCACAGATAACACTGCTACTCCTACTGCTCTCTCCTCGTCTGCCCACGTGTTCTCGCATACCCCTAGAGCATCGAGCCAGCGGGGTGGTGGCACTGGAATCCTCATCTCTCCCAAGTGGACATTCTCTCTTTCTCCCCTGACCCATCTGTCTATCTCCTCATTTGAATTCCATGCTGTCACAGTTACCAGCCCTTTCAAGCTTAACATCCTTATCATTTATCGCCCTCCAGGTTCCCTTGGAGAGTTCATCAATGAGCTTGACGCCTTGATAAGTTCCTTTCCTGAGGATGGCTCACCTCTCACAGTTCTGGGTGACTTTAACCTCCCCACGTCTACCTTTGACTCATTCCTCTCTGCCTCCTTCTTTCCACTCCTCTCCTCTTTTGACCTCACCCTCTCACCTTCCCCCCCCTACTCACAAGGCAGGCAATACGCTTGACCTCATCTTTACTAGATGCTGTTCTTCCACTAATCTCATTGCAACTCCCCTCCAAGTCTCTGACCACTACCTTGTATCCTTTTCCCTCTCGCTCTCATCCAACACTTCTCACTCTGCCCCTACTCGGATGGTATTGCGCCGTCCCAACCTTCGCTCTCTCTCTCCCGCTACTCTCTCCTCTTCCATCCTATCATCTCTTCCCTCTGCTCAAACCTTCTCCAACCTATCTCCTGATTCTGCCTCCTCAACCCTCCTCTCCTCCCTCTCTGCATCCTTTGATTTTCTCTGTCCCCTATCCTCCAGGCCGGTTCGGTCCTCCCCTCCTGCTCCGTGGCTCGACGACTCACTGCGAGCTCACAGAACAGGGCTCCGGGCAGCCGAGCGGAAATGGAGGAAAACTCGCCTCCCTGCGGACCAGGCATCCTTTCACTCCCTCCTCTCTACATTTTCCTCTTCTGTCTCTGCTGCTAAAGCCACCTTCTACCACTCTAAATTCCAAGCATCTGCCTCTAACCCTAGGAAGCTCTTTGCTACCTTCTCCTCCCTCCTGAATCCTCCTCCCCCTCCCCCCCCACTCCTCCCGCTCTGAGGATGACTTCGTCAACCATTTTGAAAAGAAGGTTAACGACATCCGATCCTCGTTTGCTAAGTCAAACGACACCGCTGGTCCTGCTCACACTGCCCTACCCTGTGCTTTGACCTCTTTCTCCCCTCTCTCTCCAGATGAATTCTCGCGTCTTGTGACGGCCGGCCGCCCAACAACCTGCCCACTTGACCCTATCCCCTCCTCTCTTCTCCAGACCATTTCCGGAGACCTTCTCCCCTACCTCACCTCGCTCATCAACTCATCCTTGACCGCTGGCTACGTCCCTTCCGTCTTCAAGAGAGCGAGAGTTGCACCCCTTCTGAAAAAACCTACACTCGATCCCTCCGATGTCAACAACTACAGACCAGTATCCCTTCTTTCTTTTCTCTCCAAAACTCTTGAACGTGCCGTCCTTGGCCAGCTCTCTTGCTATCTCTCTAAGAATGACGTTCTTGATCCTAATCAGTCAGGTTTCAAGACTGGGCATTCAACTGAGACTGCTCTTCTCTGTGTCACGGAGGCTCTCCGCAATGCTAAAGCTAACTCTCTCTCCTCTGCTCTCATCCTTCTAGACCTATCTGCTGCCTTTGATACTGTGAACCATCAGATCCTCCTCTCCACCCTCTCCGAGCTGGGCATCTCCGGCGCGGCCCACGCTTGGATTGCGTCCTACCTGACAGGTCGCTCCTACCAGGTGGCGTGGCGAGAATCTGTCTCCGCACCACGTGCTCTCACCACTGGTGTCCCCCAGGGCTCTGTTCTAGGCCCTCTCCTATTCTCGCTATACACCAAGTCTCTTGGCTCTGTCATATCCTCACATGGTCTCTCCTATCATTGCTATGCAGACGACACACAATTAATCTTCTCCTTTCCCCCTTCTGACAACCAGGTGGCGAATCGCATCTCTGCATGTCTGGCAGACATATCAGTGTGGATGACGGATCACCACCTCAAGCTGAACCTCAACAAGATGGAGCTGCTCTTCCTCCCAGGGAAGGACTGCCCGTTCTATGATCTCGCCATCACGGTTGACAACTCCCTTGTGTCCTCCTCCCAGAGTGCTAAGAACCTTGGAGTGACCCTGGACAACACCCTGTCGTTCTCCACCAACATCAAGGCGGTGACCCGATCCTGTAGGTTCATGCTCTACAACATTCGCAGAGTACGACCCTGCCTCACACAGGAAGCGGCGCCGGTCCTAATCCAGGCACTGGTCATCTCCCGCCTGGATTACTGCAACTCGCTGTTGGCTGGGCTCCCTGCCTGTGCCATTAAACCCCTACAACACATCCAGAACGCCGCAGCCCGTCTGGTGTTCAACCTTCCCAAGTTCTCTCACGTCACCCCGCTCCTCCGCACACTCCACTGGCTTCCAGTTGAAGCTCGCATCCGCTACAAGACCATGGTGCTTGCCTACGGAGCTGTGAGGTGAACGGCACCTCCGTACCTTCAGGCTCTGATCAGGCCCTACACCCAAACAAGGGCACTGCGTTCATCCACCTCTGGCCTGCTCGCCTCCCTACCTCTGAGGAAGCACAGTTCCCGCTCAGCCCAGTCAAAACTGTTCGCTGCTCTGGCACCCCAATGGTGGAACAAGCTCCCTCACGACGCCAGGACAGCGGAGTCAATCACCACCTTCCGGAGACACCTGAAACCCCACCTCTTCAAGGAATACCTGGGATAGGATAAAGTTATCCTTCTAACCCCCCCCTTAAAAGATTTAGATGCACTATTGTAAGTGGTTGTTCCACTGGATATTATAAGGTGAATGCACCAATTTGTAAGTCGCTCTGGATAAGAGCGTCTGCTAAATGACTTAAATGTAAAATGTAAATGTAACTGTCTGATGAAGAGACCGAGGGAGAGGAGAATCAGGCCAGAACTGTCTGTAGAAGAGACCGAGGGAGAGGAGAATCAGGACAGAACTATCTGTAGAAGAGACCGAGGGACGAGGAGAATCAGGCCAGAACTGTCTGATGAAGAGACCGAGGGACGAGGAGAATCAGTCCAGAACTGTCTGTTGAAGAGACCGAGGGACAGGAGAATCAGGCCAAAACTGTCTGTTGAAGAGAGACCGAGGGAGAGGAGAATCAGGACAGAACTGTCTGATTAAGAGAGACCGAGGGAGAGGAGAATCAGGACAGAACTATCTGATGAAGAGACCGAGGGAGAGGAGAATCAGGACAGAACTGTCTGTTGTAGAGAGACCGAGGGACAAGGAGAATCAGGACAGAACTGTCTGATGAAGAGACCGAGGGAGAGGAGAATCAGGCCAGAACTGTCTGTTGAAGAGAGACCGAGGGAGAGGAGAATCAGGCCAGAACTATCTGTTTCAAAACGCTTCTGATGCTTGTTAGAAATAATGCTGCAGAATCTCAAGTGGAAAATGACGTGTACTTATCCCATCCTTCCGAAGCCTTCCTGTGGTTTTAAAAGAAGGACTGTGAAATTGTCAGAAGAGCTGTAAGTATATACTGAAGCACAGATCGATTGAGTGCACAATGAAAGACATATTTCATGTTTAAAAAAGGGGGTATTGATATGTTATGCTATTGTCTTAAAGTATATGGCTATTGTGACTTGTGTTTTAAAGCTACTTCCCATATTCGTCCAGCCAATACAGGACATTAAATAGACATCGTTGCTGTTTTGCCTAAATGCAAACAATTTCATCTGATGTAAATCTCCTCTTGCTTTAGAATATCTGAATATGAGGAGGGGGAACAAAACAGTATTGGGGGGGGGGGGGGGGCATCCTAAACGGGCCCTCGGTCTTCAAGAGAAGACAGGCTATGTGCAACACTGCCCACAAAATGAGGTGGAAACTGAGCTGCACTTCCTAACCTGCTGCCAAATGTATGACCATATTAGAGACACATATTTCCAATTTTGATAAACTCCCATATCTACTGGGTGAAATACCACAGTGTGCCATCACAGCAGCAAGATTTGTGACCCTTTGCCACAAGAAAAGGTCAACCACTGACGAACAAACACCATTATAAATACAACCCATATTTATGTTTATTTATTTTCCATTTTATACTTATAGACATAATATGACATTTTAAATATCTTTATTATTTTGGAACTTCTGTGAGTGTAATGTTTACTGTTAATTATTTATTACACTTTTGTTTATTATCTATTTCACTTGCTTTGGCAATGTTAACATATGTTTCCAACGCCAACAAAGCCTCGTAAATTGAATTGAAATTGAATTGAGAGAGAAAGACAGAGAGACAGAGACAGACAGAGAGACAGAGAGAGCGAGAGAGACACATAGAGAGAGACAGAGAGAGAAAGACAGAGACAGAGAGAGAGAGAGAGAGACAGAGAGACAAGACCACTCCCGTGTAGACCTGAAACCCATAGATCACACAGAGACAGAGAGACAGACAGACAGAGACACAAGACCCCTCCCGTTTAGACCTGAAACCCACAGATCACAGAAAGACAGAGAGACAGAGAGACACAGAGAGACAGAGAGACACAGAGACACAGAGAGAGACAGAGAGAGAGACAGAGAGACAGAGAGACACAGAGCCAGAGAGAGAGAGAGAGAGAGAGACAGAAAATCACAGCAGCTTCCTTAAGTTATCAGCCAAGAACATTTGCAACCAGAAATAACAGATACAGCAGTAAACACGTTTAGATAATGAAAGGCTTCATATCATAACGTGTTCAGCGATCTAACATTAACACACTATAACCTACAGGGCCTTCGGAAAGTATTCAGACCCCTTGACTTTTTCCACATTGTGTTAGTTTATAGCCTTATTTAACATTTTATTACATTCATTTTTTTCCCCCTCAAACTACACACAATACCCCAATGACAAAACAAACAGGTTTTTACAAATTAGAAATAGAAATAAAAAAGTATTCAGACCATTTGCTATGAGACTGGAAATTGAGCTCAGGTGAATCCTGTTTCCATTCATCATCCTTGAGATGTTTCTACAACTTGATTGGAGTCCACCTGTGGTAAATTCAATTGATTTGGAAAGGCACACACCTGTCTATATAAGGTCCCACAGTTGACAGTTCATGTCAGAACAAAAACCAAGCCATGAGGATGAAGGAATTGTCCGTAGAACTCCGAGACAGGATTGTGTCGAGGCAAAGATCTGAGGAATGGTACCAGAAATATTCTGCAGCATTGAAGGTCCCCAAGAACACAGTGGCCTCCATCATTCTGAAATGGAAGAAGTTTGGAACCACCAAGACTCTTCCTAGAGCTGGCCGCCCGGTCAAACTGAGCAATCGGGGGAGAAAGGCCTTGGTCAGGGAGGTGACTAAGAACCCGATGGTCACTCTGACAGAGCTCCAGAGTTCCTCTGTGGACATGGGAGAACCTTCCAGAAGGACAAGCATCTCATCTCTGTAGCACTCCACCAATCAGGGCTTTATGGTAGAGGGGCCAGATGGAAGCCACTCCTCAGTAAAAGGCACATGACAGCCCGCTTGGAGTTTGCCAAAAAGCACCTAAAGGACACTCAGACCATGAGAAACAAGATTCTCTGGTCTGATGAAACCAAGATTGAACTCTTTGGCCTGAATGCCAAGCGTCACGTCTAGAGGAAACCTGGCACCATCCCTACAGTGAAGCATGTTAGAGGCAGCATCATGCTGTGGGGATGTTTTTCAGCGGCAGGGACTAGTCAGGATTGAGCGAGAGATCCTTGATGAAAACCTCCTCCAGAGTGCTCAGGACCTCAGACTGGGGCGAAGGTTCACCTTCCAACAGGACAACAACCCTAAGCACACAGCCAAGACAACGCAGGAGTGGCTTTGAGTCTCTGAATGTCCTTGAGTGGCCCAGCCAGAGCCCGGACTTGAACCCGATCGAAACATCTCTGGAGAGACCTGAAAATAGCTGTGCAGTGATGCTCCACATCCAACCTGACAGAGCTTGAGAGGATCTGCAGAGAAGAATGGGAGAAACTCCCCAAATACAGGTGTGCCAAGCTTGTAGCGTCATACCCAAGAAGACTCAAGGATGTAATCACCAAAGGTGCTTCAAGCAAGTACTGAGTAAAGGGTCTGGTACGCTACACTACGGTACGGTATGCTACGCTACGCCACGGTACGGTATGCTACGCTACGCTACGGTATGCTACGCTACGCTACACTACGTTACGGTACGCTACCTTGATGATCCAGTAACGGTACCTTCCTCAATCCAAGGGGATCACTTTTGAATTCTCCTCCATTTCAGCCCATTCAGCTTTCTCAGACGGTGAAGATTCAACTCCAGGCTTTCTCAGATGCTACGCTATGCTACGTTACGGTACGCTACGTTACGGTACACTACGTTGATGATCCAGTAACGGTACCTTCCTCAATCCAAGGGGATCCCTTTTGAATTCTCCTCCATTTCAGCCCATTCAGCTTTCTCAGACGCTACGCCATGGTACGCTATACTACGTTACGCTACGCTACGGTACGCTACGTTGATGATCCCTTTGAATTCTCCTCCATTTCAGCCCATTCAGCTTTCAACTCCAGACGAATGGGAGTGGGAGATCAAAATGACTTCCTGCTCCTTCCACTTCCTAATTACAACAAAATAATTAATAGGAATATTCAAGGGTGACCTTTCTACTCCAAGACAATAAAACACATAACAGATTATCATAATTATAACCCCATTGTAACAGATTATCATTATTGTCACAGATTATCCTCAGGAGAAAAGGACTGGCATCATGTATTTATTTGACAGCGTTAAAACGCTTGGCAAGCAAACAACGGAGGTGGGTAATTTCTCACAGCCCCACATCTTGCCATGCGGCCGTCGTTTAATACACATAAATACCAGCCTGTTTAATATGGTTCATTTAAACCAGGAGCCCGATTATAACCTCTACACGATCATTGTCCTGAAATCGGGACAGTTGCTGCTCAGTATGCGATAATGTGACTAGAATGGGGTTGTAAACAACGACCAACATTCCGGGACATCGACTTGTCTTATATCGTCAGAAAGCTTAAATGATTGTTAATCCAACTGCAGTGTCCAATTTACAGAAACTATTACAGCGGGGGGAAAAAATACCATGCACAACAAAACACTTTTATCAGGGCAACTGGTTTGATACATTCACCTCTGATGGAAAATAATGTACTTACATTCAGTAATCTTTCTCTGATTTGTCATCCTGACGGTCCCAGAGATAAAACGTAGTGTAGTTTTGTTTGATAAAATCTATTTTTATATCCCAACATGATCCATTTTGTATACAGCGTTTTTCGTGAATTCAGACTCAACAAAACACGTCTATGCTACCTCCTAAATGGCACTCAGTCCCCTATATACTGTAGGGCCCAAAGGGCTTTGGTCTAAAGTAGTGCACTATATAGGGAATAGGGTTCCATTTAGTCTAAAGAAGTGCAATTAAAAAGGGAATAGGGTTCCATTTGGTCTAAAGTAGTGCACTATAAAGGGAATAGGGTTCCATTTGGTCTAAAGAAGTGCACTATAGGGAATAGGGTTCCATTTGGTCTAAAGTAGTGCACTATAAAGGGAATAGGGTTCCATTTGACCTAAAGTAGTGCACTATAAAGGGAAATAGGGTTCCATTTGACCTAAAGTAGTGCACTATGTAGGAAATAGTGTTCCATTTGGAACACATCCTTTCTGCCTGCTCAGCAAGAACCAAATAGGAAGTGTAACATTTCCTCTGCTTTCAAAATAGAGTCCATCCACACCTTCCTCTAACAGGATATCTGATGTCCCACATTAGATGAATCCGGGGCCATGGCTCTATAACAGTGTTCTCCCCTGGCTCTGTCCCCTATGGCACCCTATTATAGTGGGGAATAGGTTGTCCTGCGCTCTGGGGCAAAAGTAGTGCACTACATAGGGGACAAGGTACCATTTGAAATGTAGTGGACAGTGGCTTAACACGTCACATCGACTCTCTGCCAGGAGAGGACAGGAGGAGATTGTGTTGTAATCAGTGATGGCAGGTTACAACAGTCTCCATATGTACGCAGAGGGCAGGGAATTAGCAACACGACAATAATTCAATTACAGGGACATTTGATATGTGGCCGTGTTACTTATGTAGTGTTGATGCCGTGCTAATGTAGCTAGTTATGTAGCGTTGAGGCCGTGCTACTAATGTAGCTAGTTATGTAGCGTTGAGGCCGTGCTAATGTAGCTGGTTATGTAGCGTTGAGGATGTGCTAATGTAGCTGGTTATGTAGCGTTGAGGCCGTGCTACTTATGTAGCGTTGAGGCCATGCTAATGTAGCTGGTTATGTAGCGTTGAGGCCTTGCTAATGTAGCTGGTTATGTAGCGTTGAGGATGTGTTAATGTAGCTGGTTATGTAGCGTTGAGGCCGTGCTAATGTAGCTGGTTATGTAGCATTGAGGATGTGCTAATGTAGCTAGTTATGTAGCGTTGAGGCCCTGCTAATGAATTTAGTTATGTAGCGTTGAGGCTGTGCTAATGTAGCTGGTTATGTAGCGTTGAGGCCGTGCTACTTACGTAGCGTTGATGCCGTGCTAATGTAGCTGGTTATGTAGCGTTGAGGCTGTGCTAATGTAGCTGGTTATGTAGCGTTGAGGCCGTGCTAATGTAGCTGGTTATGTAGCATTGAGGATGTGCTAATGTAGCTAGTTATGTAGCGTTGAGGCCCTGCTAATGAATTTAGTTATGTAGCGTTGAGGCTGTGCTAATGTAGCTGGTTATGTAGCGTTGAGGCCGTGCTACTTACGTAGCGTTGATGCCGTGCTAATGTAGCTGGTTATGTAGCGTTGAGTCTGTGCTAATGTAGCTGGTTATGTAGCGTTGAGGCCGTGCTACTTATGTAGCGTTGATGCCGTGCTAATGTAGCTGGTTATATAGCGTTGAGGCTGTGCTAATGTAGCTGGTTATGTAGCATTGATGCCGTGCTAATGTAGCTGGTTATGCAGCGTTGAGACCGTGCTAATGTAGCTGGTTATGCAGCGTTGAGACCGTGCTAATGTAGCTGGTTATGTAGCGTTGATGCCGTGCTAATGTAGCTGGTTATGTAGTGTTGAGGATGTGCTAATGTAGCTGGTTATGCAGCGTTGATGCCGTACTAATGTAGCTGGTTATGTAGTGTTGAGGATGTGCTAATGTAGCTGGTTATGTAGCGTTGAGGATGTCCTAATGTAGCTGGTTATGTAGCGTTGAGGATGTGCTAATGTTGCTGGTTATGCAGTGTTGAGGCCGTGCTAATGTAGCTGGTTATGTAGCGTTGAGGCCATGCTAATGTAGCTGGTTATGTAGCGTTGAGGATGTACTAATGTAGCTGGTTATGTAGCGTTGAGGCCGTGCTAATGTAGTTAGCTACTAGGGAGGAGGAAGGCTGCTGTATCTTTTACTAGGGAGGAGGAAGGCCGCTGTATATTTTACTAGGGAGGAGGAAGGCCGCTGTATATTTTACTAGGGAGGAGGAAGACTGCTGTATATTTCACTAGGGAGGAGGAAGACTGCTGTATATTTCACTAGGGAGGAGGAAGGCTGCTGTATATTTTACTAGGGAGGAGGAAGGCTGCTGTATATTTCACTAGGGAGGAGGAAGGCTGCTGTATATTTTACTAGGGAGGAGGAAGGCTGCTGTATATTTTACAAGGGAGGAGGAAGGCTGCTGTATATTTTACTAGGGAGAGGGAAGACTGCTGTATATTTCACTAGGGAGGAGGAAGGCTGCTGTATATTTTACTAGGGAGGAGGAGGAAGGCTGCTGTATATTTTACTAGGGAGGAGGAAGACTGCTGTATATTTCACTAGGGAGGAGGAAGGCTGCTGTATATTTTACTAGGGAGGAGGATTATAATATTTCACTATATGCTGCAGTCTCTCTCAGCTCATCCATACAGGCTATTATAATACAGTCTCTCTCAGCTCATCCATACAGGGTATTATAATACGGTCTCTCTCAGCTCATCCATACAGGGTATTATAATAGTCTCTCTCAGCTCATCCATACAGGGTATTATAATACAGTCTCTCTCAGCTCATCCATACAGGGTATTATAATATAGTCTCTCTCAGCTCATCCATACAGGGTATTATAATACGGTCTCTCTCAGCTCATCCATACAGGGTATTATAATAGTCTCTCTCAGCTCATCCATACAGGGTATTATAATACAGTCTCTCTCAGCTCATCCATACAGGGTATTATAATACAGTCTCTCTCAGCTCATCCATACAGGGTTTTATAATACAGTCTCCATCAGCTCATCCATACAGGGTATTATAGTACAGTCTCCATCAGCTCATCCATACAGGGTATTATAATACAGTCTCCATCAGCTCATCCATATAGGGTATTATAATACAGTCTCTCTCAGCTCATCCATACAGGGTATTATAATACAGTCTCTATCAGCTCATCCATACAGGGTATTATAATACAGTCTCTATCAGCTCATCCATACAGGGTATTATAATACAGTCTCTATCGGGTCATCCATACAGGGTATTATAGTAATGCAGTGTTGTAGCAGACTGTGTAATATGCTGCAGTTCTCCATCAGCTCGTCCGTCTTCACTGGCAGCTCCTGTTTAAAGCATCTTTCCATTAAAGGTGCACCAGCCCCCCTTGGCTTTAACAAGGTGCTGTTGTTTACTGACAGCCCAGTCAATCTCCTGTGGAATCTGGGTCTAAAGGTTGAGTGCAGATGACTTGTATGCAAAGGGATGACGAACAGAATGAAGAGGGAGTCTAGTCTGTCCGTCCAGAACTCTCTGTCAGTCTGGTAACTTCTGGAGGACTATCTACTCTGGGCAATGGGCTTTTAGACACATCTGTATGGAGCCAGTGGACTAGAATACTTGAAAATCATTTTGTAATTCGGGTACAGAGCGTTATATACAGTGCATTCGGAAGGTATTCAAACCCCTTGACTTTTGCCACATTTTGTTACAATACAGCCTTATTCTAAAATGTATGAAATAGTTGTGACCCCCCTCATCAATCTACACACAATACCCCATAATGACATCACAATACCCCATAGTGACATCACAATACCCCATAATGACATCACAATACCCCATAACGACATCACAATACCCCATAACGACATCACAATACCCCATAATGACATCACAATACCCCATAATGACATCACAATACCCCATAATGACATCTCCTTCTCCCCTCACAGGTGACAATAATCATTCCCCGATCAGTCACCAATCAGTCGCTAATCAGTCACCAGTCAGTCACCAATCAGTCGCTAATCAGAAGACACCTGCTCCTTTTCACTTACCCAATCACAGCCCCTTTCCCTTGGTTTAAAACCCCCAGCCAGTTGTTTTCTCAACAGTTCAATCTCTCTGAGCTCAACAAGCTTTCTCGCTCCCTCTCTCTTTTGTTTTTGCACCGACATGTCACTTTGTCCGTTATCCTGTGAGTATTGTATTGTTATGGTGTTTGACTGTTTGTTTGTTGGTGGGAAAAGGGGACAACCAGCCAAGTCGCCCATGGGCCTACATTACCCGTAGGAAAACAGTGTCTAAATACCCTAGTTAGAACTGGGCGGACCACCCACTGTATGTTTGGTTAGTTAGCTAGCTGTTATTGAAGTAGGCTAGACTAGCTTAGGGGTGTTTTTGGATTATTGTTTCTTTCCTTGGGTCCAGCTCAGCCCCTTTCCCCGCCCCCCTTTACCGTGTGTTTAAAAATAAACCATGAGTGTTTGACGGTAGACTTAAGTTGTCTGTGGTTATTTGTTCTCACTGTTCCTTTTCACTGTTAGAATTTGCATGAGTTATGTTATGGGTCTCGTTTCCATCCCCCCCTAGACTGCAGGGCCAAAGGGATTCATAACAGGGAGTTTCTCCCGTTCTCAAGCTCTGTCAGGTTGGATGGGGAGCGTCGCTGCACAGCTATTTTCAGGTCTCTCCACAGATGTTTAAACGGGTTCAAGTCCGGGCTCTCGATGGGCCACTCAAGGACATTCAGAGACTTGTCCTGAAGCCACTCCTGCATTGTCTTGGCTGTGTGTTCAGGGTTGTTGTCCTGTTGGAAGGTGAATCTTCGCCCCAGTCTGAGGTCCTGAGCGTTCTGGAGCAGGTTTTCATCAAGGATATCTCTGTACTTTGCTCCGTTCATCTTTCCCTCGATCCTGATTAGTCTCCCAGTCCCTGCCGCTGACAAACACCCCCACAGCACGATGCTGCCACCACCATGCTTCA
>NW_025549505.1:0-82500 GCF_905237065.1 Salmo salar | reverse complement strand
CAGAATCTACAAGACAACAACTCCCCCAGAATCTACAAGAGACAACAACTCCCCCAGAATCTACAAGAGACAACAACTCCCCCAGAATCTACAAGAGACAACAACTCCCCCAGAATCTACAAGAGACAACAACTCCCCCAGAATCTACAAGAGACAACAACTCCCCCAGAATCTACAAGAGACAACAACTTCCCCCAGAATCAACAAGAAAACAACTCCCCCAGAATCTACAAGAGACTCAACTCCCCCAGAATCTACAAGAGACTCAGCTCCCCCAGAATCTACAAGACAACTCTCCCAGAATCTACAAGACAACTCTCCCAGAATCTACAAGAGACTCAACTGCCCCAGAATCTACAAGAGACTCAACTCCCCCAGAATCTACAAGACAACAACTCCCCCAGAATCTACAAGACAACAACTCCCCCAGAATCTACAAGACAACAACTCCCCCAGAATCTACAAGACAACAACTCCCCCAGAATCTACAAGACAACAACTCCCCCAGAATCTACAAGAGACAACAACTCCCCCAGAATCTACAAGACAACAACTCCCCCAGAATCTACAAGACAACAACTCCCCCAGAATCTACAAGAGACAACAACTCCCCCAGAATCTACAAGAGACAACAACTCCCCCAGAATCTACAAGAGACAACAACTCCCCCAGAATCTACAAGAGACAACAACTCCCCCTGAATCTACAAGAGACAACAACTCCCCCTGAATCTACAAGAGACAACAACTCCCCCTGAATCTACAAGACAACAACTCCCCCAGAATCTACAAGACAACAACTCCCCCAGAATCTACAAGACAACAACTCCCCCAGAATCTACAAGAGACAACAACTCCCCCAGAATCTACAAGAGACAACAACTCCCCCAGAATCTACAAGAGACAACAACTCCCCCAGAATCTACAAGAGACAACAACTCCCCCAGAATCTACAAGAGACAACAACTCCCCCAGAATCTACAAGAGACAACAACTCCCCAGAATCTACAAGAGACAACAACTCCCCAGAATCTACAAGAGACAACAACTCCCCCAGAATCTACAAGAGACTCAGCTGCCCCAGAATCTACAAGAGACTCAACTCCCCCAGAATCTACAAGACAACAACTCCCCCAGAATTTACAAGAGACTCAACTCCCCCAGAATCTACAAGACAACAACTCCCCCAGAATCTACAATACAACAACTCCCCCAGAATCTACAATACAACAACTCCCCCAGAATCTACAAGACAACAACTCCCCCAGAATCTACAAGAGACAACAACTCCCCCAGAATCTACAAGACAACAACTCCCCCAGAATCTACAAGAGACAACAACTCCCCCAGAATCTATAAGAGACAACAACTCCCCCAGAATCTACAAGACAACAACTCCCCCAGAATCTACAAGACAACAACTCCCCCAGAATCTACAAGACAACAACTCCCCCAGAATCTACAAGACAACAACTCCCCCAGAATCTACAAGACAACTCCCCCAGAATCTACAATAGACTCAACTCCCCCAGAATCTACAAGAGACTCAACTCCCCCAGAATCTACAAGAGACTCAACTCCCCCAGAATCTACAAGAGACTCAACTCTCCCAGAATCTACAAGAGACTCAACTCCCCCAGAATCTACAAGAGACTCAACTCCCCCAGAATCTACAAGAGACTCAACTCTCCCAGAATCTACAAGAGACTCAACTCCCCAGAATCTACAAGAGACTCAACTCCCCCAGAATCTACAAGAGACTCAACTCCCCCAGAATCTACAAGAGACTCAACTCCCCCAGAATCTACAAGAGACTCAACTCTCCCAGAATCTACAAGAGACTCAACTCCCCCAGAATCTACAAGACAACAAGTCCCCCAGAATCTACAAGACAACAACTCCCCCAGAATCTACAAGAGACAACAACTCCCCCAGAATCTACAAGAGACAACAACTCCCCCAGAATCTACAAGAGACAACAACTCCCCCAGAATCTACAAGAGACAACAACTCCCCCAGAATCTACAAGAGACAACAACTCCCCCAGAATCTACAAGAGACAACAACTTCCCCCCAGAATCAACAAGAAAACAACTCCCCCAGAATCTACAAGAGACTCAACTCCCCCAGAATCTACAAGAGACTCAGCTCCCCCAAAAAGAGATGTGTTGAAACATGTGTTAGAACTACACGCACACACTCAATATCACCATCTTCCAATAAGGCTAACGGCAGCCGCGTCCAGCTGCTACGTCCCTTTAGTGCCATCCCTCTACTGGCTCTGATACACCTCAATCAAAAACCTAATTCTATCAAATCAATTATACAACAGTACCATTACTAATGAACTATATGGATTAAAAAAAGGCATCCCAGCCAGGCTCAGTGGTAGAATAAGGAGACATGGCCCAAGGCAGATTGTTTTCATTATTTACAACAGATCTGGGATCAGTGGCTCGACAGTCTGTATTATATCCTGTAGTACATCATTACATGACAAGACACACACACACACACACACACACACACACACACACACACACACACACACACACACACACACACACACACACACACACACACACACACACAATCAGGAAGGTGTCCTGTACCAGCAGTTATATGTATGAAGAGTTGGCTCTGGGTTTGACTTCACACAGAGAATCGGGATAATGTTGTGGAGGAAGACTGTGAATACTGAGTCTACCATTAGGACTTATGTATGAATACTGAGTCTACCATTAGGACGCATGTATGAATACTGAGCCTACCATTAGGCTGTATGTATGAATACTGAGTCTACCATTAGGACGTATGTATGAATACTGAGTCTACCATTAGGACGTACGTATGAATACTGAGTCTACCATTAGGATGTATGTATAAATACTGAGTCTACCATTAGGATGTATGTATGAATACTGAGTCTACCATTAGGATGTATGCATGTATGAATACTGAGTCTACCATTAGGACGTATGTCCAGTATCGTTGGCTGTATGTATGAATACTGAGTATACCATTAGGACGTATGTATGAATACTGAGTCTACCATTAGGATGTATGTATGAATACTGAGTCTACCATTAGGCTGTATGTATGAATACTGAGTCTACAATTAGGACGTATATCCAGTATAGCTGGCTGTATGTATGAATACTGAGTCTACCATT
Organism: Salmo salar; assembly: GCF_905237065.1. Lineage (NCBI taxonomy): Eukaryota > Metazoa > Chordata > Actinopteri > Salmoniformes > Salmonidae > Salmo > Salmo salar. Next base: position 79,328 of record NW_025549505.1, on the reverse strand, counting down.
AGGACGTATGTCCAGTATCGTTGGCTGTATGTATGAATACTGAATCTACCATTAGGATGCATGTCCAGTATCGTTGGATGTATGTTTGAATACAGTAGTTGCAGAAGAAGAAACTGATTTGGTGAATTTAACAGGAACAAGAACACCAATGAAGCTGTGTAGCTATGACAGACCACAACATGTTTGGGATAGGTCTTGTAGACAGACCACCGACCAGCCTCCCTGTTACTGAGTCTCTCTCTGTCGGCCCACTGTCCTCCTCTCCACCGACCAGCCTCCCCGTTACTGAGTCTCTCTCTGTCGGCCCACTGTCCTTCTCTCCACCGACCAGCCTCCCTGTTACTGAGTCTCTCTCTGGGTGTCTCACTGTCCTTCTCTCCACTGACCAGCCTCCCTGTTAATGAGTCTCTCTCTGTCGGCCCACTGTCCTCCTCTCCACCGACCAGCCTCCCCGTTACTGAGTCTCTCTCTGTCGGCCCACTGTCCTTCTCTCCACCGTCCAGCCTCCCTGTTACTGAGTCTCTCTCTGGGTGTCTCACTGTCCTTCTCTCCACCGACCAGCCTCCCTGTTACTGAGTCTCTCTCTCTTGGCTCACTGTCCTTCTCTCCACCGACCAGCCTCCCTGTTACTGAGTCTCTCTCTCTCTCGGCTCACTGTCCTTCTCTCCACTGACCAGCCTCCCTGTTAATGAGTCTCTCTCTGTCGGCCCACTGTCCTTCTCTCCACCGACCAGCCTCCCTGTTACTGAGTCTCTCTCTGGGTGTCTCACTGTCCTTCTCTTCACCGACCAGCCTCCCTGTTACTGAGTCTCTCTCTGGGTGTCTCACTGTCCTTCTCTTCACCGACCAGCCTCCCTGTTACTGAGTCTCTCAGGGACTGGTCCTGTCTACACTACCTCCTAAACAGAGAATGATACCAGGACTGGTCCTGTCTACACTACCTCCTACACACAGAATGATACCAGGACTGGTCCTGTCTACACTACCTAAAAATACAGATTGATACCAGGACTGGTCCTGTCTACACTACCTCCTAAACAAAGAATGATACCAGGACTGGTCCTGTCTACACTACCTCCTAAACACAGAATGATACCAGGACGGGTCCTGGTCTACACTACCTCCTAAACACAGAATGATACCAGGACTGGTCCTGGTCTACACTACCTCCTACACACAGAATGATACCGGGACTGGTCCTGTCTACAATACCTCCTAAACACAGAATGATACCAGGACTGGTCCTGTCTACACTACCTCCTACACACAGAATGATACCAGGACTGGTCCTGGTCTACACTACCTCCTAAACACAGAATGATACCAGGACTGGTCCTGTCTACACTACCTCCTAAACACAGAATGATACCAGGACTGGTCCTGGTCTACACTACCTCCTAAACACAGAATGATACGAAGACTGGTCCTGTCTACACTACCTCCTAAACACAGAATGATACCAGGACTGGTCCTGGTCTACACTACCTCCTAAACACAGAATGATACCAGGACTGGTCCTGTCTACACTACCTCCTAAACACAGAATGATACCAGGACTGGTCCTGGTCTACACTACCTCCTAAACACAGAATGATACCAGGACTGGTCCTGGTCTACACTACCTCCTACACACAGAATGATACGAAGACTGGTCCTGTCTACAATACCTCCTAAACACAGAATGATACCAGGACTGGTCCTGTCTACACTACCTCCTACACACAGAATGATACCAGGACTGGTCCTGTCTACACTACCTAAAAACACAGATTGATACAAGGACTGGTCCTGTCTACACTACCTCCTAAACACAGATTTGATACCAGGACTGGTCCTGGTCTACACTACCTCCTAAACACAGAATGATACCAGGACTGGTCCTGGTCTACACTACCTCCTAAACACAGAATGATACCAGGACTGGTCCTGGTCTACACTACCTCCTAAACACAGAATGATACCAGGAGAAATTCACCTGGTCCTGTCTACACTACCTCCTAAACACAAAATGATACCAGGACTGGTCCTGGTCTACACTACCTCCTAAACACAGAATGATACGAAGACTGGTCCTGTCTACACTACCTCCTAAACACAGAATGATACCAGGACTGGTCCTGGTCTACACTACCTCCTAAACACAGAATGATACCAGGACTGGTCCTGGTCTACACTACCTCCTAAACACAGAATGATACGAAGACTGGTCCTGTCTACACTACCTCCTAAACACAGAATGATACCAGGACTGGTCCTGGTCTACACTACCTCCTAAACACAGAATGATACCAGGACTGGTCCTGTCTACACTACCTCCTAAACACAGAATGATACCAGGACTGGTCCTGTCTACACTACCTCCTAAACACAGACTGGTCCTGGTCTACACTACCTCCTAAACACAGAATGATACCAGGACAGGTCCTGTCTACACTACCTCCTAAACACAGAATGATATGAAGACTGGTCCTGTCTACACTACCTCCTAAACACAGAATGATACCAGGACTGGTCCTGGTCTACACTACCTCCTAAACACAGAATGATACCAGGACTGGTCCTGTCTACACGACCTCCTAAACACAGAATGATACCAGGACTGGTCCTGTTTACACTACCTCATAAACACAGAATGATACCAGGACTGGTCCTGGTCTACACTACCTCCTAAACACAGAATGATACCAGGATTGGTCCTGGTCTACACTACCTCATAAACACAGAATGATACCAGGACTGGTCCTGGTCTACACTACCTCCTAAACACAGAATGATACCAGGATTGGTCCTGTCTACACTACCTCCTAAACACAGAATGATACCAGGACTGGTCCTGTCTACACTACCTCCTAAACACAGAATGATACCAGGACTGGTCCTGTCTACACTACCTCCTAAACACAGAATGATACCAGGACTGGTCCTGTCTACACGACCTCCTAAACACAGAATGATACCAGGACTGGTCCTGTTTACACTACCTCATAAACACAGAATGATACCAGGACTGGTCCTGGTCTACACTACCTCCTAAACACAGAATGATACCAGGACTGGTCCTGTCTACACTACCTCCTAAACACAGAATGATACCAGGACTGGTCCTGTCTACACTACCTCCTAAACACAGAATGATACCAGGACTGGTCCTGTCTACACTACCTCCTAAACACAGAATGATACCAGGACTGGTCCTGGTCTACACTACCTCCTAAACACAGAATGATACCAGGACTGGTCCTGTCTACACTACCTCCTAAACACAGAATGATACCAGGACTGGTCCTGTTTACACTACCTCATAAACACAGAATGATACCAGGACTGGTTCTGTCTACACTACCTCCTAAACACAGAATGATACCAGGACTGGTCCTGGTCTACACTACCTCCTAAACACAGAATGATACCAGGACTGGTCCTGTCTACACGACCTCCTAAACACAGAATGATACCAGGACTGGTCCTGTTTACACTACCTCATAAACACAGAATGATACCAGGACTGGTCCTGGTCTACACTACCTCCTAAACACAGAATGATACCAGGATTGGTCCTGTCTACACTACCTCCTAAACACAGAATGATACCAGGACTGGTCCTGTCTACACTACCTCCTAAACACAGAATGATACCAGGACTGGTCCTGTTTACACTACCTCATAAACACAGAATGATACCAGGACTGGTCCTGTTTACACTACCTCATAAACACAGAATGATACCAGGACTGGTCCTGGTCTACACTACCTCCTAAACACAGAATGATACCAGGACTGGTCCTGTCTACACTACCTCCTAAACACAGAATGATACCAGGACTGGTCCTGGTCTACACTACCTCCTAAACACAGAATGATACCAGGACTGGTCCTGTCTACACGACCTCCTAAACACAGAATGATACCAGGACTGGCCCTGTTTACACTACCTCATAAACACAGAATGATACCAGGACTGGTCCTGGTCTACACTACCTCCTAAACACAGAATGATACCAGGATTGGTCCTGTCTACACTACCTCCTAAACACAGAATGATACCAGGACTGGTCCTGTCTACACTACCTCCTAAACACAGAATGATACCAGGACTGGTCCTGTCTACACTACCTCCTAAACACAGAATGATACCAGGACTGGGTCTGTCTACACGACCTCCTAAACACAGAATGATACCAGGACTGGTCCTGTTTACACTACCTCATAAACACAGAATGAATCCAGGACTGGTCCTGGTCTACACTACCTCCTAAACACAGAATGATACCAGGATTGGTCCTGTCTACACTACCTCCTAAACACAGAATGATACCAGGACTGGTCCTGTCTACACTACCTCCTAAACACAGAATGATACCAGGACTGGTCCTGTCTACACTACCTCCTAAACACAGAATGATACCAGGACTGGGTCTGTCTACACGACCTCCTAAACACAGAATGATACCAGGACTGGTCCTGTTTACACTACCTCATAAACACAGAATGATACCAGGACTGGTCCTGGTCTACACTACCTCCTAAACACAGAATGATACCAGGACTGGTCCTGTCTACACTACCTCCTAAACACAGAATGATACCAGGACTGGTCCTGTCTACACTACCTCCTAAACACAGAATGATACCAGGACTGGTCCTGTCTACACTACCTCCTAAACACAGAATGATACCAGGAGAAATTCACCTGGTCCTGGTCTTCTTCTATCCCATAACATGTATCTTATGTAGGTAGACCTATTCTCCTGCTAAAGAGCCTCTTTCTAATAATAACCTCAGGGAGGCTTTCCTCATTAGGATTTAAACTAGAACATAATTGACCTTGAGGATATTAATTACTGTTGTGCGCTGTTGCATTCTGGGCCGGGGGAGGCAGGGGGAGGGAGAGATAGGTGGAAAGAGAGACAGAGTGTTATGGAAGGTTGTAGTTCTCTGAGTGTTATGAGGGCTGTAGTTCTGAGTGTTATGGAATGTTGTAGTTCTCTCAGTGTTATGAGGGCTGTAGTTCTCTCAGTGTTATGAGGGCTGTAGTTCTGAGTGTTATGGAAGGTTGTAGTTCTCTGAGTGTTATGAGGGCTGTAGTTCCCTCAGTGTTATGGAATGTTGTAGTTCTCTCAGTGTTATGAGGGCTGTAGTTCTCTCAGTGTTATGAGGGCTGTAGTTCTGAGTGTTATGTAAGGTTGTAGTTCTCTGAGTGTTCTGAGGGCTGTAGTTCTCTGAGTGTTATGGAAAGTTGTAGTTCTCTGAGTGTTATGATGGCTGTAGTTCTCTGAGTGTTATGAGGGCTGTAGTTCTCTGAGTGTTATGAGGGCTGTAGTTCTCTGAGTGTTATGAGGGCTGTAGTTCTCTGAGCGTCCAGATACTACCACTAATAATAATTATCATTATTATAATATTTTGATTTCTAAGGTGCTAGCACTGAGTTGCTCCACTTTGAGTTGCTCCACTATGAGTTGGTCCACTATGAGTTGCTCCACTATGAGTTGCTCCACTATGAGTTGCTCCACTATGAGTTGGTCCAGCAGTAGGAATAGAACAGTCCTTTATAATCTCAATAACACTGACATTAAACCACGGCATGTTTCCACATGTTATCAGAAATACAAAAATACAAAACACAAAGGAATTTGGCCACTGAATCAGAACACGTCCTCGGGTTAGATTCAATCTTTGTCCTTGGAATCTGCATGGAGAATGCATTCCCATTTCTCAACACAGATACATCTGGTAGCTCCGTTTCTACGTTCACGTCTCTACAATGTGATGAAAAGCCTGAAGGGGGGAGGATGAGCAAAGACCAGAGGAGTGAAGGGCCACATCCATCAACACTGTTTCTCCTTAGTTGAAGAGAGGAGTCAAGGGCCACATCCATCAACATAGCAACACTGTTTCTCCTTAATTGAAGAGAGGAGTGAAGGGCCACATCCATCAACATAGAATCACTGTTTCTCTTTAGTTGAAGAGAGGAGTGAAGGGCCACATCCATCAACATATAATCACTGTTTCTCTTTAGTTGAAGAGAGGAGTGAAGGGCCACATCCATCAACATAGAATCACTGTTTCTCTTTAGTTGAAGAGAGGAGTCAAGGGCCACATCCATCAACATAAAATCACTGTTTCTCCTTAGTTGAAGAGAGGAGTGAAGGGCCACATCCATCAACACTGTTTCTCCTTAGTTGAAGAGAGGAGTGAAGGGCCACATCCATCAACATAGAATCACTGTTTCTCTTTAGTTGAAGAGAGGAGTGAAGGGCCACATCCATCAACATAGCAACACTGTTTATCCTTAGTTGAAGAGAGGAGTCAAGGGCCACATCCATCAACACTGTTTTCTCCTTAGCTGAAGAGAGGAGTGAAGGGCCACATCCATCAACATAGAATCACTGTTTCTCCTTAGTTGAAGAGAGGAGTGAAGCGCCACATCCATCAACATAGAATCACTGTTTCTCCTTAGTTGAAGAGAGGAGTGAAGGGCCACATCCATCAACATAGAATCACTGTTTCTCTTTAGTTGAAGAGAGGAGTGAAGGGCCACATCCATCAACACAGCATCACTGTTTCTCCTTAGTTGAAGAGAGGAGTGAAGGGCCACATCCATCAACATAGAATCACTGCTTCTCTTTAGTTGAAGAGAGGAGTGAAGGGCCACGTCCATCAACATAGAATCACTGTTTCTCTTTAGTTGAAGAGAGGAGTGAAGGGCCACATCCATCAACATAGAATCACTGTTTCTCCTTAGTTGCTTCTGTTTAAAACTCTGTTCCAGATATTACAGTATTTTGTCACTATGGAGCACATCCCAAAAGTAGTGCACTATATATAGGGAATAGGGTTCTATAGGGCCCTGGTCTAAAGTAGTGCACTATATAGGGAATAGGGTTCTATAGGGCCCTGGTCTAAAGTAGGGCACTATATAGGGAATAGGGTTCCCTTTACGCTGCATCCTATAAATATTCAACATAAGGGATAATCTGTCTGTATCAGGTGGGGTTTTGAAATCAGTCTGACGGCAAAACGGAGAGATCTGCATATTAAACAGGCTTCAAGGGTCAAGCCTTCCAATTGGGTTTAGGACTAATTGTCATTTCCACACTTTAACTGCAAAATAGTTCAATTCATATCAGCATCAGTAGAACAGGCAGACAAAGAGACATACAGAGCACAAATATGCTTAAAACCTCTTACATCTAGACGTTCCGCTAGCGGAACACCTGCTCCAATATCCAATGATAGGCGTGGCGCGAATTACAAATTCCTCAAAAATAGAAAAACTTCAATTTTTCAAACATATGACTATTTCACAGCATTTTAAAGACAAGACTCTCCTTTATCTAACCACACTGTCCGATTTCAAAAAGGCTTTACAGCGAAAGCAAAACATTAGATTATGTCAGCAGAGTACCAAGCCAGAAATAATCAGACACCCATTTTTCAAGCTAGCATATAATGTCACAAAAACCCAGAAGACAGCTAAATGCAGCACTAACCTTTGATGATCTTCATCAGATGACACACCTAGGACATTATGTTATACAATACATGCATGTTTTGTTCAATCAAGTTCATATTTATATCAAAAAACAGCTTTTTACATTAGCATGTGACGTTCAGAACTAGCATACCCCCGCAAACTTCCGGGGAATTTGCTAACAATTTACTAAATTACTCACGATAAACGTTCACAAAAAGCATAACAATTATTTTAAGAATTATAGATACAGAACTCCTCTATGCACTCGATATGTCCGATTTTAAAATAGCTTTTTGGTGAAAGCACATTTTGCAATATTCTAAGTACATAGCCCAGCCATCACGGGCTAGCTATTTAGACACCCGGCAAGTTTAGCACTCACCAATATCAGATTTACTATTATAAAAGTTTGATTACCTTTTGTTGTCATCGTCAGAATGCACTCCCAGGACTGCTACTTCAATAACAAATGTTGGTTTGGTCCAAAATAATCCATCGTTATATCCGAATAGCGGCGTTTTGTTCGATGCGTCCCAGACACTATCCGAATGGTAAAGAAGGGTCGCGAGCATGGCGCAATTCGTGACAAAAAAATTCTAAATATTCCATTACCGTACTTCAAGCATGTCAACCGCTGTTTAAAATCAATTTTTATGCAATTTATCTCGTAAAAAGCGATAATATTCCGACCGGGAATCTCCTTTTCGGCAAACAGAGGAAAAATCACAAAGACGGGGGCGGCCAGGGCACACGCCTAAGCCCACAGTCCCTTGATCGGCCACTTGAGAAAGGCGATAATGTGTTTCAGCCTGGGGCTGGGATGATGACATTCTGTTTTTTCCCGGGCTCTGAGCGCCCATGGAAGACGTAGGAAGTGTCACGTTAGAGCAGAGATCCTTTGTAAAAGATAGAGATGGCAAAGAAGTTCAAGAAATGGTCAGACAGGCCACTTCCTGTAAAGGAATCTCTCAGGTTTTGACCTGCCATTTGAGTTCTGTTATACTCACAGACTGAACAGATGATTAAAGCTGTTTATACAACAGACCTCTACCGGCAGGGAACAGACCTCTACCGGCAGGAAACAGACCTCTACCGGCAGGAAACAGACCTCTACCGGCAGGAAACAGACCTCTACCGGCAGGAAACAGACCTCTACCGGCAGGAAACAGACCTCTACCGGCAGGAAACAGACCTCTACCGGCAGGAAACAGACCTCTATCGGCAGGAAACAGACCTCTACCGGCAGGAAACGGATCTCTACCGGCAGGGAACGGACCTCCACCGGCAGGGAACGGACCTCCACCGGCAGGGAACGGACCTCCACCGGCAGGGAACGGACCTCCACCGGCAAGGAACGGACCTCCACCGGCAGGAACAGACCTGATTAAAGCTGTTTATTAACAGTTGTAACACATCAAAGAGCTGTTTTAACCTTTTCATCAGAGATTAACCCTCTTTTTCTCCCTACTGGCTCTATGCACACTCACTGGACTCTAACACACCCCTCCCACACACACACACACACACACACACCCTCCCACACACACACACACACACCCCTCCCCCAACACACACACACACACACACACACACACACACACACACACACACACACACACACACACACACACACACACACACACACACACCTCCCACACACACACACTTCACAGACGTTCTGTTTTCATATAGTTTTATATGTGATGAAAGCCCCCCCCCCAAAAGGTCAAGTCCTGTTGAAATGGCATTTTGATGGCATTTCTGTGGCCTGTTTAACCTTTACTGAGTGTCAGTTTCCCCCCTGGGCTTCATATGATCTACCCCTCCTCCATCTGTCTGGCCTCCCTCCCTCTCTCCCTCTCTCTCCCTCTCTCTCCCTCTCTCCCTCCCTCCCTCCCTCCCACCCTCTCCCTACCTCCCTCCCTCCCTCCGTTCCCTCCTCTCTCCCTACCTCCCTCCCTCCCCCCTTTCTCCCTACCTCCCCCTTCTCTCCCTACCTCCCCCTTCTCTCCCTACCTACCTCCCTCCCTCTCTCCCTCCCTCCCTCTCCACTGTTGCTCTGTGTTGTCAGATAACTGATCCCAGGTCAGTATCAGGTGGTTGTATGATCCCTGTTATTGATTTGTAATTTCAGCTGAGGAGTCTAATGTTACCCTGCTATTGATTTGTCATTTCAGCTGTAGAGAGTGTTACCCTGCTATTGATTTGTCATTTCAGCTGAGGAGTCTAACGTTACCCTGCTATTGATTTGTCATTTCAGCTGAGGAGTCTAATGTTACCCTGTTATTGATTTGTCATTTCAGCTGAGGAGTCTAACGTTACCCTGCTATTGATTTGTCATTTCAGCTGAGGAGTCTAACGTTACCCTGCTATTGATTAGTCATTTCAGCTGAGGAGTCTAACGTTACCCTGCTATTGATTAGTCATTTCAGCTGAGGAGTCTAACGTTACCCTGTTATTGATTTGTCATTTCAGCTGACAACCTGAGATAGAAGGCCTAATTACATTAGGAAGGACTGTCTTAAAATGCTGATATTATCCTGAGATAGAAGGTCTAATTACATTAGGAAGGACTGTCTTAAAACACTGACATTAACCTGAGATAGGTCTAATTACAGAGAAGCATTAGGAAGGACTGTCTTAAAACACTGATATTAACCTGAGATAGAAAGTCTAATTACATTAGGAAGGTCTGTCTTAAAACGCTGATATTAACCTGAGATAGAAGGTCTAATTACATTAGGAAGGACTGTCTTAAAATGCTGCCATTAACCTGAGATAGAAGGTCTAATTACATTAGGAAGGACTGTCTTAAAACACTGATATTAACCTGAGATAGGTCTCATTACAGAGAAGCATTAGGAAGGTAGAACTCTCAGAGGAATGTATGGATCTTCTGTTCCACGTTCCGTGTTCTGTGTTCCATAGCCGGAATGTGATTTAGAACAGAGACCTCGGTCTGTAATTCCACAACTAATATCTCCTGTCGCTCAGTCATTCGCCTGCTTGTTCACAGTCAGACAGGCCTGACGTTTATCAGCCAATAAACGAGTCAAGAGGATGTCGGCCTCTCATTTAATCTCTCCCTGCCTGTCTTTCTGTCTCCGCATCTCTCCCCACTGTCTCTCCGCCATGCCTGTCCGTCTCCCCACTGTCACTCCTCCCTGCCTGCCCGTCTCCCCTGTCTCTCCTCCCTGCCTGCCCGTCTCCCCACTGTCTCTCCTCCCTGCCTGTCCGTCTCCCCACTGTCTCTCCGCCCTGCCTGTCCGTCTCCCCACTGTCTCTCCGCCCTGCCTGCCCGTCTCCCCACTGTCTCTCCGCCCTGCCTGCCCGTCTCCCCACTGTCTCTCCGCCCTGCCTGCCCGTCTCCCCACTGTCTCTCCTCCCTGCCTGCCCGTCTCCCCACTGTCTCTCCGCCCTGCCTGCCCGTCTCCCCACTGTCTCTGAGCCCTGCCTGCCCGTCTCCTCACTGTCTCTCCTCCCTGCCTGCCCGTCTCCCCACTGTCTCCCCTCCCTGCCTGCCCGTCTCCCCACTGTCTCTCCTCCCTGCCTGCCCGTCTCCCCACTGTCTCTCCTCCCTGCCTGCCCGTCTCCCCACTGTATCTCCTCCCTGCCTGCCCGTCTCCCCACTGTCTCTCCGCCCTGCCTGCCCGTCTCCTCACCGTCTCTCCGCCCTGCCTGCCCGTCTTTAATATTACATTCTATCAGCTGACTTTCTATCAGCTGACATTCTATTATATTACATTCTATCAGCTGACATTCTTTAATATTACATTCTATCAGCATTCTTTTTACTTCTCTCTACTATTGATTAACCCTCCTGCTGTGTTCCAGTCGAATTGGACCGATTTCCAAGTTCTCTCTGAAAAATGTAATTACTTTAATCTGACTGTCCTTCTGTTCCATGACTTTGTCCACAACGGGCATCTGAACACACAAAATACATCTGAATGATTTTCATAAAACTTTGGGTGTTTTATTTAACTTTTGTACACCTGTGGTGTTCCTGGACAAAAATGACCAGGTCATTAGAAATGAATGGGTGATACTACGACTAGTGTATAAAATTGAGTTCAGGCACATGCACATTCATCAGATGGACACACGTCCTCTCCCAGACCCCCACATGCATGTGTGTTTGAGCACACACACACACACACACACACACACACACACACACACACACACACACACACACACACACACACAGTAACAGTCGTCATAAGGAGTGGACCAAACTGCAGCGGGTATATTTATCATCTTCTTTTAATGAAGGCAAAACAAAAAACAAAACAAACGATGAAAACAGTCCTGTAAGGTGCTCAGACTAAACAAGAGACAACCACCCACAAAACACAAGAGAAAATTAACCCACTTAATTAAATATGGCCTCCAATTAGAGGCAACGACAAACAGCTGCTTCTAATTGGAGGTCGTTCCAAAACCCCAACATAGAAATAGAAAAAACAGATAAACACATAGAAATAGAAAATATAGAACATACACCAAAAACCCCAAAACACACAAAACAAACACCCAATGCCACGCCCTGACCAAACTACAATAACAAATAACCCCTTATACTGGTCAGGATGTGACACACACACACACACACACACACACACACACACACACACACACACACACACACACACACACACACACACACACACCTCACTCCCCTTCTTGGCTTCCATGGCAACCCCTACGGGAACCACACCTGTTGGCGTTCTCACAAACAATCGCATCGTTTCAATAATATATAGAACTTTTCTCGCTGCTCTGGTATATAAAAGCTTTTTTGAGGCCTTGATCACAGTTCATTCTGTGGCAGCACAATGACCGAACAATATACTGTATGTGAGGCTCTTGATCATATCATTGATCATGACACTAGTGAGGAGGAGAGAGTCCTTGTTAAACTTTGACATATTAAAAAGCACAATATATTTCATCTGAGTATTTTACTTACATATATATAAAAAATGTGATTGAATATCCAAAACATACAATATACTTGCAGTGAAGCCGCCCACCAACAACTACATCCTACCAGTCATCCAATAGATTCCCATTCAGAGAGACGCACAGAAGCATCCAGGGTTAACAACTACATCCTACCAGTCATCCAACAGACTCCCATTCAGAGAGACGCACAGAAGCATCCAGGGTCAATAACTACATCCTACCAGTCATCCAACAGATTCCCATTCAGACAGAACACAGAAGCATCCAGGGTTAACGCTCTGCTCAAGGGCACGTTGACAGATCCCCCAGCAGGCATGAAAACGTGAACCCGAACCCTCCAAGATCCCCTCACAGTTCCCCAATAGCTGTCCCTCAACCCTCCAGGATCCCCCCTACAGTTCCCCAATAGCTGTCCCTCAACCCTCCAAGATCCTCCCTACAGTTCCCCAATAGCTGTCCCTCAACCCTCCAAGATCCCCCCACAGTTCCCCAATAGCTGTCCCTCAACCCTCCAAGATCCCCCCCACAGTTCCCCAATAGCTGCTCCCTCAACCCTCCAAGATCCCCCCCACAGTTCCCCAATAGCAGCTCCCTCAAACCTCCAAGATCCCCCGCACAGTTCCCATAATAGCTTCTCCCTCAACCCTCCAAGATCAACCTCACAGTTCCCCAATAGCTGTCCCTCAACCCTCCAAGATCCCCCCCACAGTTCCCCAATAGCTGCTCCCTCAACCCTCCAAGATCCCCCCACAGTTCCCCAATAGCTCCCCCTCAACCATCCAAGATCACCCCCACAGTTCCCCAATAGCTCCCCCTCAACCCTCCAAGATCCCCCCCACAGTTCCCCAACTGCTGTCCCTAAACCCTCCAATATCCCCCCCCACAGTTCCCAAATAGCTGCTCCCTCAACCCTCCAAGATCCCCCCCTTACAGTTCCCCAATAGCTGTCCCTCAACCCTCCAAGATCCCCCCCACAGTTCCCCAATAGCTGCTCCCTCAACCCTCCAAGATCCCCCCCACAGTTCCCCAATAGCTGTCCCTCAACCCTCCAAGATCCCCCCCACAGTTCCCCAATAGCTGCTCCCTCAACCCTCCAAGATCCCCCCCACAGTTCCCCAATAGCTGTCCCTCAACCCTCAAGGATCCCCCCCACAGTTCCCCCACAGCTTCTCCCTCAACCCTCCAAGATCCCCCCACAGTTCCCAAATAGCTGTCCCTCAAACCTCCAAGATCCCCCCTTACAGTTCCCAAACAGCTGTCCCTCAACCCTCCAGGATCCCCCCCACAGTTCCCCAATAGCTGCTCCCTCAACCCTCCAAGATCCCCCTCACAGTTCCCCAATAGCTGTCCCTCAACCCTCCAGGATCCCCCCCCACAGTTCCCCCAATAGCTGCTCCCTCACACCTCCAAGATCCCCCCACAGTTCCCCAAAAGCTGTCCCTAAACCCTCAAAGATCCCCCCACAGTTCCCCAACAGCTGTCCCTCAACCCTCCAAGATCCCCCCACAGTTCCCAAATAGCTGTCCCTCAACCCTCCAAGATCCCCCCTTACAGTTCCCCAATAGCTGTCCCTCAACCCTCCAAGATCCCCCCCACAGTTCCCCAATAGCTGCTCCCTTACAACCTCCAAGATCCCCCCACAGTTCCCCAATAGCTGTCCCTCAACCCTCCAAGATCCCCCCCACAGTTCCTCAATAGCTGGCCCTCAACCCTCCAAGATCCCCCCACAGTTCCCAAATAGCTGTCCCTCAACCCTCCAAGATCCCCCCTTACAGTTCCCCAATAGCTGCCACTCAAGCCTCCAGGATCCCCCCACAGTTTCCCAATAGCTGCTCCCTCAACCCACCAAGATCCCCCCCACATTTCCCCAATAGCTGCTCCCTCAAGCCTCAAAGACCCCCCCCACAGTTCCCCAATAGCTGACCATATAGTTGTGTTATTGTCAGGAAGACTTCAGTCCATATAATAGTGTTATTGTCTCTCTGCAGGACTTCAGTCCATATAGTTGTGTTATTTTCAGGAAGACTTCAGTCCATATAGTTGTGTTATTGTCAGGAAGACTTCAGTCCATATAGTTGTGTTATTGTCAGGAAGACTTCAGTCCATATAGTTGTGTTATTGTCAGGAAGACTTCAGTCCATATAGTTGTGTTATTGTCTGGAAGACTTCAGTCCATATAGTTGTGTTATTGTCAGGAAGACTTCAGTCCATATAGTCGTGTTATTGTCAGGAAGACTTCAGTGCATATAGTTATGTTATTGTCAGGAAGACTTCAGTCCATATAGTTGTGTTATTGTCTGGAAGACTTAAGTCCATATAGTTGTGTTATTGTCTGGAAGACTTCAGTCCATATAGTTGTGTTATTGTCAGGAAGAATTCAGTCCATATAGTTCAGTCCCCCACAGTCCCCCACAGTTCCCCAATAGCTGCTCCCTCAACCCTCCAATGTCCCCCCCACAGTTCCCCAATAGCCGTCCCTCAACCCTCCAAGACCCCCCCCCACAGTTCCCCAATAGCCGTCCCTCAACCCTCCAACCCCCCCACAGTTCCCCAATAGCTGACCCTCAACCCTCCAAGATCCCCCCACAGTTCCCCAATAGCTGTCCCTCAACCTTCCAAGATCCCCCCCACAGTTCCCCAAAAGCTGTCCCTCAACCATTCGAGACCTGTCCCACAGCCCCCACCCCCAGGAAGAAAAATAAAAATAAAAAATACAATGAATTCCATTCCCCCAAGAACCCCCATAATGCACCAACAACCAAGAGAATGAACTAAAGAGAAAAAAGGAAAAAGACAGAAGAAAACAGCAAACAACAATGACAAATAAAATAAATAATAATAATAATAACAAAAAAACAAAGGACATCAAGGACATCTGAAATCATAACAGCAATGCCAACTGTATATGTTTGTGTGCATGTCTGGGCACAATTACATGTCTGTGTGTGTGTGTTCTTGTATGTGTTTATTTGAATGAGAATGTGTGTATATTGCATGTGTGCCAACACCTGCATGGCATCAGCCTCAGGCAAACTGGCATTAGTTAAAAAACACTGCCCTTCAGTGTCATTCAAACTTTTATCTGAGTATTTGTTATAGTCAAAATAATACATGCTTTTTTTACTCAACAACGAGTTGTATGAGCTCAGGTCAATGAGACCTACAGGCCATAAATAGCAAATAGAAGTTCAAAACATGTAATGTTCACAAGAAATTAAGTTGATTAAAAAGATCTAACACAACGTTAGGTGAAAATATATGTATTATTATGGATTTATAATCAGCTATAATGGGGGTGGCCATTTTGGACCGGGAACACAGAATGAATTAACATGAAACAAACACAACAGGAGGATTAAACCAGTCTGAACAACATTCAGAATGAAGACGCTTGGATCCAAGAACGCATTCAGACAATTACACAACTATATGGACCTAAGTCTTCCTGACAATAACACAACTATATGGACTGAAGTCTTCCAGACAATGACACAACTATATGGACTGAAGTCTTCCTGACAATAACACAACTATATGGACTGAAGTCCTGCAGACAGACAATAACACAACTATATGGACTGAAGTCTTCCTGACAATAACACAACTATATGGACTGAAGTCTTCCTGACAATAACACAACTATATGGACTGAAGTCTTCCAGACAATAACACAACTATATGGACTGAAGTCTTCCTGACAATAACACAACTATATGGACTGAAGTCCTACAGA
Source organism: Salmo salar (assembly GCF_905237065.1). NCBI lineage: Eukaryota > Metazoa > Chordata > Actinopteri > Salmoniformes > Salmonidae > Salmo > Salmo salar. The sequence goes on along the minus strand of NW_025549505.1, from coordinate 63,153 downwards.
CAGACAATAACACAACTATATGGACTGAAGTCCTGCAGACAGACAATAACACAACTATATGGACTGAAGTCTTCCTGACAATAACACAACTATATGGACTGAAGTCCTGCAGACAGACAATAACACAACTATATGGACTGAAGTCTTCCTGACAATAACAGAACTATATGGACTGAAGTCTTCCTGACAATAACACAACTATATGGACTGAAGTCCTGCAGACAGACAATAACACAACTATATGGACTGAAGTCTTCCAGACAATAACACAACTATATGGACTGAAGTCATCCAGACAATAACACAACTATATGGACTGAAGTCTTCCAGACAATAACACAACTATATGGACTGAAGTCTTCCTGACAATAACACAACTATATGGACTGAAGTCTTCCTGACAATAACACAACTATATGGACTGAAGTCTTCCTGACAATAACACAACTATATGGACTGAAGTCTTCCTGACAATAACACAACTATATGGACTGAAGTCTTCCTGACAATAACACAACTATATGGACTGAAGTCGTCCTGATAATAACACAACTATATGGACTGAAGTCCTGCAGACAGACAATAACACAACTATATGGACTGAAGTCTTCCTGACAATAACACAACTATATGGACTGAAGTCTTCCTGACAATAACACAACTATATGGACTGAAGTCCTGTAGACAGACAATAACACAACTATATGCACTGAAGTCTTCCAGACAATAACACAACTATATGGACTGAAGTCTTCCTGACAATAACACAACTATATGGACTGAAGTCTTCCTGACAATAACACAACTATATGGACTGAAGTCTTCCTGACAATAACACAACTATATGGACTGAAGTCTTCCAGACAATAACACAACTATATGGACTGAAGTCTTCCTGAAAATAACACAACTATATGGACTGAAGTCCTGCAGACAGACAATAACACAACTATATGGACTGAAATCTTCCTGACAATAACACAACTATATGGACTGAAGTCTTCCTGACAATAACACAACTATATGGACTGAAGTCTTCCAGACAATAACACAACTATATGGACTGAAGTCTTCCTGAAAATAACACAACTATATGGACTGAAGTCCTGCAGACAGACAATAACACAACTATATGGACTGAAGTCCTGCAGACAGACAATAACACAACTATATGGACTGAAGTCCTGCAGACAGACAATAACACAACTATATGGACTGAAGTCTTCCTGACAATAACATGACTATATGGACTGAAGTCTTCCTGACAATAACACAACTATATGGACTGAAGTCTTCCTGACAATAACACAAGTATATGGACTGAAGTCTTCCTGACAATAACACAACTATATGGACTGAAGTCTTCCTGACAATAACACAACTATATGGACTGAAGTCTTCCAGACAATAACACAACTATATGGACTGAAGTCTTCCTGACAATAACACAACTATATGGACTGAAGTCTTCCTGACAATAACACAACTATAAGGACTGAAGTCTTCCTGACAATAACACAACTTTATGCACTGAAGTCTTCCTGACAATTACACAACTATATGGACTGAAGTCTTCCTGACAATAACACAACTATATGGACTGAAGTCCTCCAGACAATAACACAAATATATGGACTGAAGTCTTCCTGACAATAACACAACTATATGGGCTGAAGTCTTCCTGACAATAACACAACTATAAGGACTGAAGTCTTCCTGACAATAACACAACTATATGCACTGAAGTCTTCCTGACAATTACACAACTATATGGACTGAAGTCTTCCTGACAATAACACAACTATATGGACTGAAGTCTTCCTGACAATAACACAACTATATGGACTGAAATCCTTCCAGAAAATAACACAACTATATGGACTGAAGTCTTCCTGACAATAACACAACTATATGGACTGAAGTCCTCCGACACAATAACACAACTATATGGACTGAAGTCTTCCTGACAATAACACAACTATATGGACTGAAGTCTTCCAGACAATAACACAACTATATGGACTGAAGTCTTCCTGACAATAACACAACTATATGGACTGAAGTCTTCCTGACAATAACACAACTATATGGACTGAAGTCTTCCTGACAATAACACAACTATATGGACTGAAGTCCTGCAGACAGACAATAACACAACTATATGGACTGAAGTCCTGCAGACAGACAATAACACCACTATATGGACTGAAGTCCCGCAGACAGAAAATAACACAACTATATGGACTGAAGTCCTGCAGACAGACAATAACACAACTATATGGACTGAAGTCTTCGTGACAATAACACAACTATATGGACTGAAGTCGTCCTGATAATAACACAACTATATGGACTGAAGTCCTGCAGACAGACAATAGCACAACTATATGGACTGAAGTCTTCCTGAAAATAACACAACTATATGGACTGAAGTCTTCCTGACAATAACACAACTATATGGACTGAAGTCTTCCTGACAATAACACAACTATATGGACTGAAGTCCTGCAGACAGACAATAACACCACTATATGGACTGAAGTCCCGCAGACAGAAAATAACACAACTATATGGACTGAAGTCCTGCAGACAGACAATAACACAACTATATGGACTGAAGTCTTCGTGACAATAACACAACTATATGGACTGAAGTCGTCCTGATAATAACACAACTATATGGACTGAAGTCCTGCAGACAGACAATAGCACAACTATATGGACTGAAGTCTTCCTGACAATAACACAACTATATGGACTGAAGTCTTCCTGACAATAACACAACTATATGGACTGAAGTCTTCCTGACAATAACACAACTATATGGACTGAAGTCTTCCTGACAATAACACAACTATATGGACTGAAGTCCTGCAGACAGACAATAACACAACTATATGGACTGAAGTCCTGCAGACAGACAATAACACCACTATATGGACTGAAGTCCCGCAGACAGAAAATAACACAACTATATGGACTGAAGTCCTGCAGACAGACAATAACACAACTATATGGACTGAAGTCTTCGTGACAATAACACAACTATATGGACTGAAGTCGTCCTGATAATAACACAACTATATGGACTGAAGTCCTGCAGACAGACAATAGCACAACTATATGGACTGAAGTCTTCCTGACAATAACACAACTATATGGACTGAAGTCTTCCTGACAATAACACAACTATATGGACTGAAGTCTTCCTGACAATAACACAACTATATGGACTGAAGTCTTCCAGACAATAACACAACTATATGGACTGAAGTCTTCCTGACAATAACACAACTATATGGACTGAAGTCTTCCTGACAATAACACAACTATAAGGACTGAAGTCTTCCTGACAATAACACAACTATATGCACTGAAGTCTTCCTGACAATTACACAACTATATGGACTGAAGTCTTCCAGACAATAACACAACTATATGGACTGAAGTCTTCCTGAAAATAACACAACTATATGGACTGAAGTCCTGCAGACAGACAATAACACAACTATATGGACTGAAGTCCTGCCGACAGACAATAACACAACTATATGGACTGAAGTCCTGCAGACAGACAATAACACAACTATATGGACTGAAGTCTTCCTGACAATAACATGACTAAATGGACTGAAGTCTTCCTGACAATAACACAACTATATGGACTGAAGTCTTCCAGACAATAACACAACTATAAGGACTGAAGTCTTCCTGACAATAACACAACTATATGCACTGAAGTCTTCCTGACAATTACACAACTAAATGGACTGAAGTCTTCCTGACAATAACACAACTATATGGGCTGAAGTCTTCTTGACAATAACACAACTATATGGACTGAAGTCTTCCTGACAATAACACAACTATATGGACTGAAGTCCTAAACAAAATATGCACTGAAGTCTTCCAGACAATAACACAACTATATGGACTGAAGTCTTCCTGACAATAACACAACTATATGGACTGAAGTCCTCCAGACAAATAACACAACTATATGGACTGAAGTCTTCCTGACAATAACACAACTATATGGACTGAAGTCTTCCTGACAATAACACAACTATATGGACTGAAGTCTTCCTGACAATAACACAACTATATGGACTGAAGTCCTGCACAGACAATAACACAACTATATGGACTGAAATCTTCCTGACAATAACACAACTATATGGACTGAAGTCTTCCTGACAATAACACAACTATATGGACTGAAGTCTTCCTGACAATAACACAACTATATGGACTGAAGTCTTCCTGACAATAACACAACTATATGGACTGAAGTCCTGCAGACAGACAATAACACAACTATATGGACTGAAGTCCTGCAGACAGACAATAACACAACTATATGGACTGAAGTCCTGCAGACAGACAATAACACAACTATATGGACTGAAGTCTTCCTGACAATAACACAACTATATGGACTGAAGTCTTCCTGACAATAACACAACTATATGGACTGAAGTCTTCCTGACAATAACACAACTATATGGACTGAAGTCTTCCTGACAATAACACAACTATATGGACTGAAGTCTTCCTGACAATAACACAACTATATGGACTGAAGTCTTCCAGACAATAACACAACTATATGGACTGAAGTCTTCCTGACAATAACACAACTATATGGACTGAAGTCTTCCTGACAATAACACAACTATAAGGACTGAAGTCTTCCTGACAATAACACAACTATATGGACTGAAGTCTTCCTGACAATAACACAACTATATGGACTGAAGTCTTCCTGACAATAACACAACTATATGGACTGAAGTCCTGCAGACAGACAATAACACAACTATATGGACTGAAGTCTTCCTGACAATAACACAACTATATGGGCTGAAGTCTTCCTGACAATAACACAACTATATGGACTGAAGCCTTCCTGACAATAACACAACTATATGGACTGAAGTCTTCCTGACAATAACACAACTATATGGACTGAAGTCTTCCTGACAATAACACAACTATATGGACTGAAGTCTTCCTGACAATAACACAACTATATGGACTGAAGTCTTCCTGACAATAACACAACTATATGGACTGAAGTCTTCCTGACAATAACACAACTATATGGACTGAAGTCTTCCTGACAATAACACAACTATATGGACTGAAGTCTTCCTGACAATAACACAACTATATGGACTGAAGTCTTCCAGACAATAACACAACTATATGGACTGAAGTCTTCCTGACAATAACACAACTATATGGACTGAAGTCTTCCTGACAATAACACAACTATATGGACTGAAGTCTTCCTGACAATAACACAACTATATGGACTGAAGTCTTCCAGACAGACAATAACACAACTATATGGACTGAAGTCCTGCAGACAGACAATAACACAACTATATGGACTGAAGTCTTCCAGACAATAACACAACTATATGGACTGAAGTCCTGCAGACAGACAATAACACAACTATATGGACTGAAGTCTTCCTGACAATAACACAACTATATGGACTGAAGTCATCCTGACAATAACACAACTATATGGACTGAAGTCCTGCAGACAGACAATAACACAACTATATGGACTGAAGTCTTCCTGACAATAACACAACTATATGGACTGAAGTCTTCCTGACAATAACACAACTATATGGACTGAAGTCTTCCTGACAATAACACAACTATATGGACTGAAGTCCTGCAGACAGACAATAACACAACTATATGGACTGAAGTCCTGCAGACAGACAATAACACAACTATATGGACTGAAGTCCTGCACAGACAATAACACAACTATATGGACTGAAGTCTTCCTGACAATAACACAACTATATGGACTGAAGTCTTCCTGACAATAACACAACTATATGGACTGAAGTCCTGCCAGACAATAGCACAACTATATGGACTGAAGTCTTCCTGACAATAACACAACTATATGGACTGAAGTCTTCCTGACAATAACACAACTATATGGACTGAAGTCTTCCTGACAATAACACAACTATATGGACTGAAGTCCTGCCTGACAATAACACAACTATATGGACTGAAGTCCTGCAGACAAATAACACAACTATATGGACTGAAGTCTTGCCAGACAATAACACAACTATATGGACTGAAGTCTTCCTGACAATAACACAACTATATGGACTGAAGTCTTCCTGACAATAACACAACTATATGGACTGAAGTCCTTCCAGACAATAGCACAACTATATGGACTGAAGTCTTCCTGACAATAACACAACTATATGGACTGAAGTCTTCCTGACAATAACACAACTATATGGACTGAAGTCTTCCTGACAATAACACAACTATATGGACTGAAGTCTTCCTGACAATAACACAACTATATGGACTGAAGTCCTGCACAGACAATAACACAACTATATGGACTGAAGTCCTGCCAGACAATAACACAACTATATGGACTGAAGTCCTCCAGACAATAACACAACTATATGGACTGAAGTCCTGCCAGACAATAACACAACTATATGGACTGAAGTCTTCCTGACAATAACACAACTATATGGACTGAAGTCTTCCTGACAATAACACAACTATATGGACTGAAGTCCTGCGACAGACAATAGCACAACTATATGGACTGAAGTCTTCCTGACAATAACACAACTATATGGACTGAAGTCTTCCTGACAATAACACAACTATATGGACTGAAGTCTTCCTGACAATAACACAACTATATGGACTGAAGTCTTCCTGACAATAACACAACTATATGGACTGAAGTCTTCCTGACAATAACACAACTATATGGACTGAAGTCTTCCTGACAATAACACAACTATAAGGACTGAAGTCTTCCTGACAATAACACAACTATATGCACTGAAGTCTTCCTGACAATTACACAACTATATGGACTGAAGTCTTCCTGACAATAACACAACTATATGGACTGAAGTCTTCCTGACAATAACACAACTATATGGACTGAAGTCCTGCCAGACAATAACACAACTATATGGACTGAAGTCCTGCCAGACAATAACACAACTATATGGACTGAAGTCCTGCCAGACAATAACACAACTATATGGACTGAAGTCTTCCTGACAATAACACAACTATATGGACTGAAGTCTTCCCTGACAATAACACAACTATATGGACTGAAGTCTTCCTGACAATAACACAACTATATGGACTGAAGTCTTCCTGACAATAACACAACTATATGGACTGAAGTCTTCCTGACAATAACACAACTATATGGACTGAAGTCTTCCTGACAATAACACAACTATATGGACTGAAGTCTTCCTGACAATAACACAACTATATGGACTGAAGTCCTGCAGACAGACAATAACACAACTATATGCACTGAAGTCTTCCTGACAATAACACAACTATATGGACTGAAGTCTTCCTGACAATAACACAACTATATGGACTGAAGTCTTCCTGACAATAACACAACTATATGGACTGAAGTCTTCCTGACAATAACACAACTATATGGACTGAAGTCTTCCAGACAATAACACAACTATATGGACTGAAGTCTTCCTGACAATAACACAACTATATGGACTGAAGTCTTCCAGACAATAACACAACTATATGGACTGAAGTCTTCCTGACAATAACACAACTATATGGACTGAAGTCTTCCTGACAATAACACAACTATATGGACTGAAGTCTTCCAGACAATAACACAACTATATGGACTGAAGTCTTCCTGAAAATAACACAACTATATGGACTGAAGTCCTGCAGACAGACAATAACACAACTATATGGACTGAAGTCCTGCCGACAGACAATAACACAACTATATGGACTGAAGTCCTGCAGACAGACAATAACACAACTATATGGACTGAAGTCTTCCTGACAATAACATAACTATATGGACTGAAGTCTTCCTGACAATAACACAACTATATGGACTGAAGTCCTGCCAGACAATAACACAACTATATGGACTGAAGTCTTCCTGACAATAACACAACTATATGGACTGAAGTCTTCCTGACAATAACACAACTATATGGACTGAAGTCTTCCTGACAATAACACAACTATATGGACTGAAGTCTTCCAGACAATAACACAACTATATGGACTGAAGTCTTCCTGACAATAACACAACTATATGGACTGAAGTCTTCCTGACAATAACACAACTATATGGACTGAAGTCTTCCTGACAATAACACAACTATATGCACTGAAGTCTTCCTGACAATTACACAACTATATGGACTGAAGTCTTCCAGACAATAACACAACTATATGGACTGAAGTCTTCCTGACAATAACACAACTATATGGACTGAAGTCCTGCCAGACAATAACACAACTATATGGACTGAAGTCTTCCGACAGACAATAACACAACTATATGGACTGAAGTCCTGCACAGACAATAACACAACTATATGGACTGAAGTCTTCATTACAATAACATGACTATATGGACTGAAGTCTTCCTGACAATAACACAACTATATGGACTGAAGTCTTCCTGACAATAACACAACTATATGGACTGAAGTCTTCCTGACAATAACACAACTATATGGACTGAAGTCTTCCTGACAATTACACAACTATATGGACTGAAGTCTTCCTGACAATAACACAACTATATGGGCTGAAGTCTTCCTGACAATAACACAACTATATGGACTGAAGTCTTCCTGACAATAACACAACTATATGGACTGAAGTCCTGCAGACAGACAATAACACAACTATATGGACTGAAGTCTTCCTGACAATAACACAACTATATGGACTGAAGTCTTCCTGACAATAACACAACTATATGGACTGAAGTCTTCCTGACAATAACACAACTATATGGACTGAAGTCTTCCTGACAATAACACAACTATATGGACTGAAGTCTTCCAGACAATAACACAACTATATGGACTGAAGTCTTCCTGAAAATAACACAACTATATGGACTGAAGTCCTGCAACAGACAATAACACAACTATATGGACTGAAATCTTCCTGACAATAACACAACTATATGGACTGAAGTCTTCCTGACAATAACACAACTATATGGACTGAAGTCTTCCAGACAATAACACAACTATATGGACTGAAGTCTTCCTGACAATAACACAACTATATGGACTGAAGTCCTGCAGACAGACAATAACACAACTATATGGACTGAAGTCCTGCACAGACAATAACACAACTATATGGACTGAAGTCCTGCGACAGACAATAACACAACTATATGGACTGAAGTCTTCCTGACAATAACACAACTATATGGACTGAAGTCTTCCTGACAATAACACAACTATATGGACTGAAGTCTTCCTGACAATAACACAACTATATGGACTGAAGTCTTCCTGACAATAACACAACTATATGGACTGAAGTCTTCCTGACAATAACACAACTATATGGACTGAAGTCTTCCAGACAATAACACAACTATATGGACTGAAGTCTTCCTGACAATAACACAACTATATGGACTGAAGTCTTCCTGACAATAACACAACTATATGGACTGAAGTCTTCCTGACAATAACACAACTATATGGACTGAAGTCTTCCTGACAATTACACAACTATATGGACTGAAGTCTTCCTGACAATAACACAACTATATGGACTGAAGTCCTGCAGACAGACAATAACACAACTATATGGACTGAAGTCTTCCTGACAATAACACAACTATATGGACTGAAGTCTTCCTGACAATAACACAACTATATGGACTGAAGTCTTCCTGACAATAACACAACTATATGGACTGAAGTCTTCCTGACAATAACACAACTATATGGACTGAAGTCTTCCTGACAATAACACAACTATATGGACTGAAGTCTTCCTGACAATAACACAACTATATGGACTGAAGTCCTGCAGACAGACAATAACACAACTATATGGACTGAAGTCTTCCTGACAATAACACAACTATATGGACTGAAGTCTTCCTGACAATAACACAACTATATGGACTGAAGTCTTCCTGACAATAACACAACTATATGGACTGAAGTCTTCCTGACAATAACACAACTATATGGACTGAAGTCTTCCTGACAATAACACAACTATATGGACTGAAGTCTTCCTGACAATAACACAACTATATGGACTGAAGTCTTCCTGACAATAACACAACTATATGGACTGAAGTCCTGCCTGACAATAACACAACTATATGGACTGAAGTCCTGCAGACTGACAATAACACAACTATATGGACTGAAGTCCTGCAGACAAATAACACAACTATATGGACTGAAGTCCTGCAGACAGACAATAACACAACTATATGGACTGAAGTCTTCCTGACAATAACACAACTATATGGACTGAAGTCTTCCAGACAATAACACAACTATATGGACTGAAGTCCTGCGACAGACAATAACACAACTATATGGACTGAAGTCTTCCTGACAATAACACAACTATATGGACTGAAGTCTTCCTGACAATAACACAACTATATGGACTGAAGTCTTCCTGACAATAACACAACTATATGGACTGAAGTCCTGCACTGACAATAACACAACTATATGGACTGAAGTCCTGCAGCAGACAATAACACAACTATATGGACTGAAGTCCTGCCAGACAATAACACAACTATATGGACTGAAGTCTTCCTGACAATAACACAACTATATGGACTGAAGTCTTCCTGACAATAACACAACTATATGGACTGAAGTCCTGCAGACAGACAATAGCACAACTATATGGACTGAAGTCTTCCTGACAATAACACAACTATATGGACTGAAGTCTTCCTGACAATAACACAACTATATGGACTGAAGTCTTCCTGACAATAACACAACTATATGGACTGAAGTCTTCCTGACAATAACACAACTATATGGACTGAAGTCCTGCAGACAACAATAACACAACTATATGGACTGAAGTCCTGCCAGACAATAACACAACTATATGGACTGAAGTCCTCCTGACAATAACACAACTATATGGACTGAAGTCCTGCCAGACAATAACACAACTATATGGACTGAAGTCTTCCTGACAATAACACAACTATATGGACTGAAGTCTTCCTGACAATAACACAACTATATGGACTGAAGTCCTGCGCAGACAATAACACAACTATATGGACTGAAGTCTTCCTGACAATAACACAACTATATGGACTGAAGTCTTCCTGACAATAACACAACTATATGGACTGAAGTCTTCCTGACAATAACACAACTATATGGACTGAAGTCTTCCTGACAATAACACAACTATATGGACTGAAGTCTTCCTGACAATAACACAACTATATGGACTGAAGTCTTCCTGACAATAACACAACTATAAGGACTGAAGTCTTCCTGACAATAACACAACTATATGCACTGAAGTCTTCCTGACAATTACACAACTATATGGACTGAAGTCTTCCAGACAATAACACAACTATATGGACTGAAGTCTTCCTGAAAATAACACAACTATATGGACTGAAGTCCTGCACAGACAATAACACAACTATATGGACTGAAGTCCTGCAACAGACAATAACACAACTATATGGACTGAAGTCCTGCAGACAGACAATAACACAACTATATGGACTGAAGTCTTCCTGACAATAACACAACTATATGGACTGAAGTCTTCCTGACAATAACACAACTATATGGACTGAAGTCTTCCAGACAATAACACAACTATATGGACTGAAGTCTTCCTGACAATAACACAACTATATGGACTGAAGTCTTCCTGACAATTACACAACTATATGGACTGAAGTCTTCCTGACAATAACACAACTATATGGACTGAAGTCTTCCTGACAATAACACAACTATATGGACTGAAGTCTTCCTGACAATAACACAACTATATGGACTGAAGTCTTCCTGACAATAACACAACTATATGGACTGAAGTCTTCCTGACAATAACACAACTATATGGACTGAAGTCCTCCAGACAGAAAATAACACAACTATATGGACTGAAGTCTTCCTGACAATAACACAACTATATGGACTGAAGTCTTCCTGACAATAACACAACTATATGGACTGAAGTCTTCCTGACAATAACACAACTATATGGACTGAAGTCTTCCTGACAATAACACAACTATATGGACTGAAGTCTTCCTGACAATAACACAACTATATGGACTGAAGTCTTCCTGACAATAACACAACTATATGGACTGAAGTCTTCCTGACAATAACACAACTATATGGACTGAAGTCCTGCAACAGACAATAACACAACTATATGGACTGAAGTCTTGCACTGACAATAACACAACTATATGCACTGAATTCTTCCTGACAATTACACAACTATATGGACTGAAGTCTTCCTGACAATAACACAACTATATGGACTGAAGTCTTCCTGACAATAACACAACTATATGGACTGAAGTCTTCCTGACAATAACACAACTATATGGACTGAAGTCTTCCAGACAATAACACAACTATATGGACTGAAGTCTTCCTGACAATAACACAACTATATGGACTGAAGTCTTCCTGACAATAACACAACTATAAGGACTGAAGTCTTCCTGACAATAACACAACTATATGCACTGAAGTCTTCCTGACAATTACACAACTATATGGACTGAAGTCTTCCAGACAATAACACAACTATATGGACTGAAGTCTTCCTGACAATAACACAACTATATGGACTGAAGTCCTGCCAGACAATAACACAACTATATGGACTGAAGTCCTGCAGACAGACAATAACACAACTATATGGACTGAAGTCCTGCAGACAGACAATAACACAACTATATGGACTGAAGTCTTCCTGACAATAACACAACTATATGGACTGAAGTCTTCCTGACAATAACACAACTATATGGACTGAAGTCCTCCAGACAAATAACACAACTATATGGACTGAAGTCTTCCTGACAATAACACAACTATATGGACTGAAGTCTTCCTGACAATAACACAACTATATGGACTGAAGTCTTCCTGACAATAACACAACTATATGGACTGAAGTCTTCCAGACAATAACACAACTATATGGACTGAAGTCTTCCTGACAATAACACAACTATATGGACTGAAGTCTTCCTGACAATAACACAACTATATGGACTGAAGTCTTCCTGACAATAACACAACTATATGGACTGAAGTCTTCCTGACAATTACACAACTATATGGACTGAAGTCTTCCTGACAATAACACAACTATATGGACTGAAGTCTTCCTGACAATAACACAACTATATGGACTGAAGTCTTCCTGACAATAACACAACTATATGGACTGAAGTCTTCCTGACAATAACACAACTATATGGACTGAAGTCTTCCTGACAATAACACAACTATATGGACTGAAGTCTTCCTGACAATAACACAACTATATGGACTGAAGTCTTCCAGACAATAACACAACTATATGGACTGAAGTCTTCCAGACAATAACACAACTATATGGACTGAAGTCTTCCTGACAATAACACAACTATATGGACTGAAGTCTTCCTGACAATAACACAACTATATGGACTGAAGTCTTCCTGACAATAACACAACTATATGGACTGAAGTCCTGCCAGACAATAACACAACTATATGGACTGAAGTCTTCCTGACAATAACACAACTATATGGACTGAAGTCTTCCTGACAATAACACAACTATATGGACTGAAGTCTTCCTGACAATAACACAACTATATGGACTGAAGTCTTCCTGACAATAACACAACTATATGGACTGAAGTCTTCCAGACAATAACACAACTATATGGACTGAAGTCTTCCTGACAATAACACAACTATATGGACTGAAGTCTTCCTGACAATAACACAACTATATGGACTGAAGTCTTCCTGACAATAACACAACTATATGGACTGAAGTCTTCCTGACAATAACACAACTATATGGACTGAAGTCTTCCTGACAATAACACAACTATATGGACTGAAGTCTTCCTGACAATAACACAACTATATGGACTGAAGTCTTCCTGACAATAACACAACTATATGGACTGAAGTCCTGCAGACAGACAATAACACAACTATATGGACTGAAGTCCTGCAGACAGACAATAACACAACTATATGGACTGAAGTCTTCCTGACAATAACACAACTATATGGACTGAAGTCTTCCTGACAATAACACAACTATATGGACTGAAGTCCTGCAGACAGACAATAACACAACTATATGCACTGAAGTCTTCCTGACAATAACACAACTATATGGACTGAAGTCTTCCTGACAATAACACAACTATATGGACTGAAGTCTTCCTGACAATAACACAACTATATGGACTGAAGTCTTCCTGACAATAACACAACTATATGGACTGAAGTCTTCCAGACAATAACACAACTATATGGACTGAAGTCTTCCTGACAATAACACAACTATATGGACTGAAGTCTTCCTGACAATAACACAACTATATGGACTGAAGTCTTCCTGACAATAACACAACTATATGGACTGAAGTCTTCCTGACAATTACACAACTATATGGACTGAAGTCTTCCAGACAATAACACAACTATATGGACTGAAGTCTTCCTGACAATAACACAACTATATGGACTGAAGTCTTCCTGACAATAACACAACTATATGGACTGAAGTCTTCCTGACAATAACACAACTATATGGACTGAAGTCTTCAGACTGACAATAACACAACTATATGGACTGAAGTCTTCTGAAGTTCCTGACAATAACACAACTATATGGACTGAAGTCTTCCTGACAATAACAAACAACTATATGGACTGAAGTCTTCCTGACAATAACACAACTATATGGACTGAAGTCTTCCTGACAATAACACAACTATATGGACTGAAGTCTTCCTGACAATAACACAACTATATGGACTGAAGTCTTCCTGACAATAACACAACTATATGGACTGAAGTCCTACACAGACAATAACACAACTATATGGACTGAAGTCTTCCTGACAATAACACAACTATATGGACTGAAGTCTTCCTGACAATAACACAACTATATGGACTGAAGTCTTCCTGACAATAACACAACTATATGGACTGAAGTCTTCCAGACAATAACACAACTATATGGACTGAAGTCTTCCTGACAATAACACAACTATATGGACTGAAGTCTTCCTGACAATAACACAACTATATGGACTGAAGTCTTCCTGACAATAACACAACTATATGGACTGAAGTCCTGCAGACAGACAATAACACAACTATATGGACTGAAGTCTTCCTGACAATAACACAACTATATGGACTGAAGTCTTCCTGACAATAACACAACTATATGGACTGAAGTCCTGCAGACAGACAATAACACAACTATATGGACTGAAGTCTTCCTGACAATAACACAACTATATGGACTGAAGTCTTCCTGACAATAACACAACTATATGGACTGAAGTCCTGCAGACAGACAATAACACAACTATATGGACTGAAGTCCTGCAGACAGACAATAACACAACTATATGGACTGAAGTCTTCCTGACAATAACACAACTATATGCACTGAAGTCTTCCTGACAATTACACAACTATATGGACTGAAGTCTTCCTGACAATAACACAACTATATGGGCTGAAGTCTTCCTGACAATAACACAACTATATGGACTGAAGCCTTCCTGACAATAACACAACTATATGGACTGAAGTCTTCCTGACAATAACACAACTATATGGACTGAAGTCTTCCTGACAATAACACAACTATATGGACTGAAGTCTTCCTGACAATAACACAACTATATGGACTGAAGTCCTGCACAGAAAATAACACAACTATATGGACTGAAGTCTTCCTGACAATAACACAACTATATGGACTGAAGTCTTCCTGACAATAACACAACTATATGGACTGAAGTCTTCCTGACAATAACACAACTATATGGACTGAAGTCTTCCAGACAATAACACAACTATATGGACTGAAGTCTTCCTGACAATAACACAACTATATGGACTGAAGTCTTCCAGACAATAACACAACTATATGGACTGAAGTCTTCCTGACAATAACACAACTATATGGACTGAAGTCTTCCTGACAATTACACAACTATATGGACTGAAGTCTTCCTGACAATAACACAACTATATGGACTGAAGTCTTCCTGACAATAACACAACTATATGGACTGAAGTCTTCCTGACAATAACACAACTATATGGACTGAAGTCTTCCTGACAATAACACAACTATATGGACTGAAGTCTTCCTGACAATAACACAACTATATGGACTGAAGTCTTCCTGACAATAACACAACTATATGGACTGAAGTCTTCCTGACAATAACACAACTATATGGACTGAAGTCTTCCAGACAATAACACAACTATATGGACTGAAGTCTTCCTGACAATAACACAACTATATGGACTGAAGTCTTCCTGACAATAACACAACTATATGGACTGAAGTCTTCCTGACAATAACACAACTATATGGACTGAAGTCCTGCAGACAGACAATAACACAACTATATGGACTGAAGTCCTGCAGACAGACAATAACACAACTATATGCACTGAATTCTTCCTGACAATTACACAACTATATGGACTGAAGTCTTCCTGACAATAACACAACTATATGGACTGAAGTCTTCCTGACAATAACACAACTATATGGACTGAAGTCTTCCTGACAATAACACAACTATATGGACTGAAGTCTTCCTGACAATAACACAACTATATGGACTGAAGTCTTCCTGACAATAACACAACTATATGGACTGAAGTCTTCCTGACAATAACACAACTATATGGACTGAAGTCTTCCTGACAATAACACAACTATATGGACTGAAGTCTTCCTGACAATTACACAACTATATGGACTGAAGTCTTCCAGACAATAACACAACTATATGGACTGAAGTCTTCCTGAAAATAACACAACTATATGGACTGAAGTCCTGCAGACAGACAATAACACAACTATATGGACTGAAGTCCTGCCGACAGACAATAACACAACTATATGGACTGAAGTCCTGCAGACAGACAATAACACAACTATATGGACTGAAGTCTTCCTGACAATAACACAACTATATGGACTGAAGTCCTGCAGACAGACAATAACACAACTATATGGACTGAAGTCCTGCAGACAGACAATAACACAACTATATGCACTGAAGTCTTCCTGACAATTACACAACTATATGGACTGAAGTCTTCCTGACAATAACACAACTATATGGACTGAAGTCTTCCTGACAATAACACAACTATATGGACTGAAGTCTTCCTGACAATAACACAACTATATGGACTGAAGTCTTCCAGACAATAACACAACTATATGGACTGAAGTCTTCCTGACAATAACACAACTATATGGACTGAAGTCTTCCTGACAATAACACAACTATAAGGACTGAAGTCTTCCTGACAATAACACAACTATATGCACTGAAGTCTTCCTGACAATTACACAACTATATGGACTGAAGTCTTCCAGACAATAACACAACTATAAGGACTGAAGTCTTCCTGACAATAACACAACTATATGGACTGAAGTCTTCCTGACAATTACACAACTATATGGACTGAAGTCTTCCTGACAATAACACAACTATATGGACTGAAGTCCTGCAGACAGACAATAACACAACTATATGGACTGAAGTCTTCCTGACAATAACACAACTATATGCACTGAAGTCTTCCTGACAATTACACAACTATATGGACTGAAGTCTTCCTGACAATAACACAACTATATGGACTGAAGTCTTCCTGACAATAACACAACTATATGGACTGAAGCCTTCCTGACAATAACACAACTATATGGACTGAAGTCTTCCTGACAATAACACAACTATATGGACTGAAGTCTTCCTGACAATAACACAACTATATGGACTGAAGTCTTCCTGACAATAACACAACTATATGGACTGAAGTCCTACAGACAGAAAATAACACAACTATATGGACTGAAGTCTTCCTGACAATAACACAACTATATGGACTGAAGTCTTCCTGACAATAACACAACTATATGGACTGAAGTCTTCCTGACAATAACACAACTATATGGACTGAAGTCTTCCTGACAATAACACAACTATATGGACTGAAGTCTTCCTGACAATAACACAACTATATGGACTGAAGTCTTCCTGACAATAACACAACTATATGGACTGAAGTCTTCCTGACAATAACACAACTATATGGACTGAAGTCCTGCAGACAGACAATAACACAACTATATGGACTGAAGTCCTGCAGACAGACAATAACACAACTATATGGACTGAAGTCCCGCAGACAATAACACAACTATATGGACTGAAGTCCTGCAGACAGACAATAACACAACTATATGGACTGAAGTCTTCCTGACAATAACACAACTATAAGGACTGAAGTCTTCCTGACAATAACACAACTATATGGACTGAAGTCTTCCTGACAATTACACAACTATATGGACTGAAGTCTTCCTGACAATAACACAACTATATGGACTGAATTCCTGCAGACAGACAATAACACAACTATATGGACTGAAGTCTTCCTGACAATAACACAACTATATGGACTGAAGTCTTCCTGACAATAACACAACTATATGGACTGAAGTCTTCCTGACAATAACACAACTATATGGACTGAAGTCTTCCTGACAATAACACAACTATATGGACTGAAGTCTTCCTGACAATAACACAACTATATGGACTGAAGTCCTGCACTGACAATAACACAACTATATGGACTGAAGTCTTCCTGACAATAACACAACTATATGGACTGAAGTCTTCCTGACAATAACACAACTATATGGACTGAAGTCTTCCTGACAATAACACAACTATATGGACTGAAGTCTTCCTGACAATAACACAACTATATGGACTGAAGTCTTCCAGACAATAACACAACTATATGGACTGAAGTCTTCCTGACAATAACACAACTATATGGACTGAAGTCTTCCTGACAATAACACAACTATATGGACTGAAGTCTTCCTGACAATAACACAACTATATGGACTGAAGTCTTCCTGACAATTACACAACTATATGGACTGAAGTCTTCCAGACAATAACACAACTATATGGACTGAAGTCTTCCTGACAATAACACAACTATATGGACTGAAGTCTTCCTGACAATAACACAACTATATGGACTGAAGTCTTCCTGACAATAACACAACTATATGGACTGAAGTCCTGCGACAGACAATAACACAACTATATGGACTGAAGTCTTCCTGACAATAACACAACTATATGGACTGAAGTCTTCCTGACAATAACACAACTATATGGACTGAAGTCTTCCTGACAATAACACAACTATATGGACTGAAGTCTTCCTGACAATAACACAACTATATGGACTGAAGTCTTCCTGACAATAACACAACTATATGGACTGAAGTCTTCCTGACAATAACACAACTATATGGACTGAAGTCTTCCTGACAATAACACAACTATATGGACTGAAGTCTTCCTGACAATAACACAACTATATGGACTGAAGTCCTACAGCAGACAATAACACAACTATATGGACTGAAGTCTTCCTGACAATAACACAACTATATGGACTGAAGTCTTCCTGACAATAACACAACTATATGGACTGAAGTCTTCCTGACAATAACACAACTATATGGACTGAAGTCTTCCTGACAATAACACAACTATATGGACTGAAGTCTTCCTGACAATAACACAACTATATGGACTGAAGTCTTCCTGACAATAACACAACTATATGGACTGAAGTCCTGCAGACTGACAATAACACAACTATATGGACTGAAGTCCTGCACTGACAATAACACAACTATATGGACTGAAGTCTTCAGACTGACAATAACACAACTATATGGACTGAAGTCCTGCACTGACAATAACACAACTATATGGACTGAAGTCTTCCTGACAATAACACAACTATATGGACTGAAGTCTTCCTGACAATAACACAACTATATGGACTGAAGTCCTGCAGACAGACAATAACACAACTATATGGACTGAAGTCCTGCGACTGACAATAACACAACTATATGGACTGAAGTCTTCCTGACAATAACACAACTATATGGACTGAAGTCATCCTGACAATTACACAACTATATGGACTGAAGTCTTCCTGACAATAACACAACTATATGGACTGAAGTCTTCCTGACAATAACACAACTATATGGACTGAAGTCTTCCTGACAATAACACAACTATATGGACTGAAGTCTTCCTGACAATAACACAACTATATGGACTGAAGTCTTCCTGACAATAACACAACTATATGGACTGAAGTCTTCCTGACAATAACACAACTATATGGACTGAAGTCCTTACGACAGACAATAACACAACTATATGGACTGAAGTCTTCCTGACAATAACACAACTATATGGACTGAAGTCTTCCTGACAATAACACAACTATATGGACTGAAGTCTTCCTGACAATAACACAACTATATGGACTGAAGTCTTCCAGACAATAACACAACTATATGGACTGAAGTCTTCCTGACAATAACACAACTATATGGACTGAAGTCTTCCAGACAATAACACAACTATATGGACTGAAGTCTTCCTGACAATAACACAACTATATGGACTGAAGTCTTCCTGACAATAACACAACTATATGGACTGAAGTCTTCCTGACAATAACACAACTATATGGACTGAAGTCTTCCTGACAATAACACAACTATATGGACTGAAGTCTTCCTGACAATAACACAACTATATGGACTGAAGTCTTCCTGACAATAACACAACTATATGGACTGAAGTCTTCCTGACAATAACACAACTATATGGACTGAAGTCTTCCTGACAATAACACAACTATATGGACTGAAGTCTTCCTGACAATAACACAACTATATGGACTGAAGTCTTCCTGACAATAACACAACTATATGGACTGAAGTCTTCCTGACAATAACACAACTATATGGACTGAAGTCTTCCTGACAATAACACAACTATATGGACTGAAGTCTTCCTGACAATAACACAACTATATGGACTGAAGTCCTGCACTGACAATAACACAACTATATGGACTGAAGTCCTGCCAGACAATAACACAACTATATGGACTGAAGTCATCCTGACAATTACACAACTATATGGACTGAAGTCTTCCTGACAATAACACAACTATATGGACTGAAGTCTTCCTGACAATAACACAACTATATGGACTGAAGTCTTCCTGACAATAACACAACTATATGGACTGAAGTCTTCCTGACAATAACACAACTATATGGACTGAAGTCTTCCTGACAATAACACAACTATATGGACTGAAGTCTTCCTGACAATAACACAACTATATGGACTGAAGTCTTCCTGACAATAACACAACTATATGGACTGAAGTCTTCCTGACAATAACACAACTATATGGACTGAAGTCTTCCAGACAATAACACAACTATATGGACTGAAGTCTTCCTGACAATAACACAACTATATGGACTGAAGTCCTGCGACTGACAATAACACAACTATATGGACTGAAGTCCTCCTGACAATAACACAACTATATGGACTGAAGTCCTGCCTGACAATAACACAACTATATGGACTGAAGTCTTCCTGACAATAACACAACTATATGGACTGAAGTCCTGCAGACAGACAATAACACAACTATATGGACTGAAGTCCTGCAGACAGACAATAACACAACTATATGGACTGAAGTCTTCCTGACAATAACACAACTATATGGACTGAAGTCTTCCTGACAATAACACAACTATATGGACTGAAGTCTTCCTGACAATAACACAACTATATGGACTGAAGTCTTCCTGACAATAACACAACTATATGGACTGAAGTCTTCCTGACAATAACACAACTATATGGACTGAAGTCTTCCTGACAATAACACAACTATATGGACTGAAGTCTTCCTGACAATAACACAACTATATGGACTGAAGTCTTCCTGACAATAACACAACTATATGGACTGAAGTCTTCCTGACAATAACACAACTATATGGACTGAAGTCTTCCTGACAATAACACAACTATATGGACTGAAGTCTTCCTGACAATAACACAACTATATGGACTGAAGTCTTCCTGACAATAACACAACTATATGGACTGAAGTCTTCCTGACAATAACACAACTATATGGACTGAAGTCCTGCACTGACAATAACACAACTATATGGACTGAAGTCTTCCTGACAATAACACAACTATATGGACTGAAGTCTTCCTGACAATAACACAACTATATGGACTGAAGTCTTCCTGACAATAACACAACTATATGGACTGAAGTCTTCCTGACAATAACACAACTATATGGACTGAAGTCTTCCTGACAATAACACAACTATATGGACTGAAGTCTTCCTGACAATAACACAACTATATGGACTGAAGTCTTCCTGACAATAACACAACTATATGGACTGAAGTCTTCCTGACAATAACACAACTATATGGACTGAAGTCCTACAGACAGAAAATAACACAACTATATGGACTGAAGTCTTCCTGACAATAACACAACTATATGGACTGAAGTCTTCCTGACAATAACACAACTATATGGACTGAAGTCTTCCTGACAATAACACAACTATATGGACTGAAGTCTTCCAGACAATAACACAACTATATGGACTGAAGTCTTCCTGACAATAACACAACTATATGGACTGAAGTCTTCCTGACAATAACACAACTATATGGACTGAAGTCTTCCTGACAATAACACAACTATATGGACTGAAGTCCTGCAGACAGACAATAACACAACTATATGGACTGAAGTCCTGCAGACTGACAATAACACAACTATATGGACTGAAGTCCTCCTGACAAATAACACAACTATATGGACTGAAGTCCTGCAACAGACAATAACACAACTATATGGACTGAAGTCTTCCTGACAATAACACAACTATATGGACTGAAGTCTTCCTGACAATAACACAACTATATGGACTGAAGTCTTCCTGACAATAACACAACTATATGGACTGAAGTCTTCCTGACAATAACACAACTATATGGACTGAAGTCCTGCCTGACAATAACACAACTATATGGACTGAAGTCTTCCTGACAATAACACAACTATATGGACTGAAGTCTTCCTGACAATAACACAACTATATGGACTGAAGTCTTCCTGACAATAACACAACTATATGGACTGAAGTCTTCCTGACAATAACACAACTATATGGACTGAAGTCTTCCTGACAATAACACAACTATATGGACTGAAGTCCTGCGACTGACAATAACACAACTATATGGACTGAAGTCTTCCTGACAATAACACAACTATATGGACTGAAGTCTTCCTGACAATAACACAACTATATGGACTGAAGTCTTCCTGACAATAACACAACTATATGGACTGAAGTCTTCCTGACAATAACACAACTATATGGACTGAAGTCTTCCTGACAATAACACAACTATATGGACTGAAGTCTTCCTGACAATAACACAACTATATGGACTGAAGTCTTCCTGACAATAACACAACTATATGGACTGAAGTCTTCCTGACAATAACACAACTATATGGACTGAAGTCTTCCTGACAATAACACAACTATATGGACTGAAGTCTTCCTGACAATAACACAACTATATGGACTGAAGTCTTCCTGACAATAACACAACTATATGGACTGAAGTCTTCCTGACAATAACACAACTATATGGACTGAAGTCTTCCTGACAATAACACAACTATATGGACTGAAGTCTTCCTGACAATAACACAACTATATGGACTGAAGTCTTCCTGACAATAACACAACTATATGGACTGAAGTCTTCCTGACAATAACACAACTATATGGACTGAAGTCCTCCAGACAATAACACAACTATATGGACTGAAGTCTTCCTGACAATAACACAACTATATGGACTGAAGTCTTCCTGACAATAACACAACTATATGGACTGAAGTCTTCCTGACAATAACACAACTATATGGACTGAAGTCTTCCTGACAATAACACAACTATATGGACTGAAGTCTTCCTGACAATAACACAACTATATGGACTGAAGTCTTCCTGACAATAACACAACTATATGGACTGAAGTCTTCCTGACAATAACACAACTATATGGACTGAAGTCCTGCAGACAGACAATAACACAACTATATGGACTGAAGTCTTCCTGACAATAACACAACTATATGGACTGAAGTCCTCGCTGACAATAACACAACTATATGGACTGAAGTCCTGCGACAGACAATAACACAACTATATGGACTGAAGTCTTCCTGACAATAACACAACTATATGGACTGAAGTCTTCCTGACAATAACACAACTATATGGACTGAAGTCTTCCTGACAATAACACAACTATATGGACTGAAGTCTTCCTGACAATAACACAACTATATGGACTGAAGTCCTGCAGACAGACAATAACACAACTATATGGACTGAAGTCTTCCTGACAATAACACAACTATATGGACTGAAGTCTTCCTGACAATAACACAACTATATGGACTGAAGTCTTCCTGACAATAACACAACTATATGGACTGAAGTCTTCCTGACAATAACACAACTATATGGACTGAAGTCTTCCTGACAATAACACAACTATATGGACTGAAGTCCTGCACAGACAATAACACAACTATATGGACTGAAGTCTTCCTGACAATAACACAACTATATGGACTGAAGTCTTCCTGACAATAACACAACTATATGGACTGAAGTCTTCCTGACAATAACACAACTATATGGACTGAAGTCTTCCTGACAATAACACAACTATATGGACTGAAGTCTTCCTGACAATAACACAACTATATGGACTGAAGTCTTCCTGACAATAACACAACTATATGGACTGAAGTCTTCCTGACAATAACACAACTATATGGACTGAAGTCTTCCTGACAATAACACAACTATATGGACTGAAGTCTTCCTGACAATAACACAACTATATGGACTGAAGTCTTCCTGACAATAACACAACTATATGGACTGAAGTCTTCCTGACAATAACACAACTATATGGACTGAAGTCTTCCTGACAATAACACAACTATATGGACTGAAGTCTTCCTGACAATAACACAACTATATGGACTGAAGTCTTCCTGACAATAACACAACTATATGGACTGAAGTCTTCCTGACAATAACACAACTATATGGACTGAAGTCTTCCTGACAATAACACAACTATATGGACTGAAGTCTTCCTGACAATAACACAACTATATGGACTGAAGTCCTGCACTGACAATAACACAACTATATGGACTGAAGTCCTCACAGACAATAACACAACTATATGGACTGAAGTCTTCCTGACAATAACACAACTATATGGACTGAAGTCTTCCTGACAATAACACAACTATATGGACTGAAGTCTTCCTGACAATAACACAACTATATGGACTGAAGTCTTCCTGACAATAACACAACTATATGGACTGAAGTCTTCCTGACAATAACACAACTATATGGACTGAAGTCCTGCAGACAGACAATAACACAACTATATGGACTGAAGTCTTCCTGACAATAACACAACTATATGGACTGAAGTCTTCCTGACAATAACACAACTATATGGACTGAAGTCTTCCTGACAATAACACAACTATATGGACTGAAGTCTTCCTGACAATAACACAACTATATGGACTGAAGTCTTCCTGACATAACACAACTATATGGACTGAAGTCCTCGACAGACAATAACACAACTATATGGACTGAAGTCTTCCTGACAATAACACAACTATATGGACTGAAGTCTTCCTGACAATAACACAACTATATGGACTGAAGTCTTCCTGACAATAACACAACTATATGGACTGAAGTCTTCCTGACAATAACACAACTATATGGACTGAAGTCTTCCTGACAATAACACAACTATATGGACTGAAGTCTTCCTGACAATAACACAACTATATGGACTGAAGTCTTCCTGACAATAACACAACTATATGGACTGAAGTCTTCCTGACAATAACACAACTATATGGACTGAAGTCTTCCTGACAATAACACAACTATATGGACTGAAGTCTTCCTGACAATAACACAACTATATGGACTGAAGTCTTCCTGACAATAACACAACTATATGGACTGAAGTCTTCCTGACAATAACACAACTATATGGACTGAAGTCTTCCTGACAATAACACAACTATATGGACTGAAGTCTTCCTGACAATAACACAACTATATGGACTGAAGTCTTCCTGACAATAACACAACTATATGGACTGAAGTCCTCCAGACAATAACACAACTATATGGACTGAAGTCTTCCTGACAATAACACAACTATATGGACTGAAGTCTTCCTGACAATAACACAACTATATGGACTGAAGTCTTCCTGACAATAACACAACTATATGGACTGAAGTCTTCCTGACAATAACACAACTATATGGACTGAAGTCTTCCTGACAATAACACAACTATATGGACTGAAGTCTTCCTGACAATAACACAACTATATGGACTGAAGTCTTCCTGACAATAACACAACTATATGGACTGAAGTCTTCCTGACAATAACACAACTATATGGACTGAAGTCTTCCAGACAATAACACAACTATATGGACTGAAGTCTTCCTGACAATAACACAACTATATGGACTGAAGTCTTCCTGACAATAACACAACTATATGGACTGAAGTCTTCCTGACAATAACACAACTATATGGACTGAAGTCTTCCTGACAATAACACAACTATATGGACTGAAGTCTTCCTGACAATAACACAACTATATGGACTGAAGTCTTCCAGACAATAACACAACTATATGGACTGAAGTCTTCCTGACAATAACACAACTATATGGACTGAAGTCTTCCTGACAATAACACAACTATATGGACTGAAGTCTTCCTGACAATAACACAACTATATGGACTGAAGTCTTCCTGACAATAACACAACTATATGGACTGAAGTCTTCCTGACAATAACACAACTATATGGACTGAAGTCTTCCTGACAATAACACAACTATATGGACTGAAGTCTTCCTGACAATAACACAACTATATGGACTGAAGTCTTCCTGACAATAACACAACTATATGGACTGAAGTCTTCCTGACAATAACACAACTATATGGACTGAAGTCTTCCTGACAATAACACAACTATATGGACTGAAGTCTTCCTGACAATAACACAACTATATGGACTGAAGTCTTCCTGACAATAACACAACTATATGGACTGAAGTCTTCCTGACAATAACACAACTATATGGACTGAAGTCCTCCAGACAATAACACAACTATATGGACTGAAGTCTTCCTGACAATAACACAACTATATGGACTGAAGTCTTCCTGACAATAACACAACTATATGGACTGAAGTCTTCCTGACAATAACACAACTATATGGACTGAAGTCTTCCTGACAATAACACAACTATATGGACTGAAGTCTTCCTGACAATAACACAACTATATGGACTGAAGTCTTCCTGACAATAACACAACTATATGGACTGAAGTCTTCCTGACAATAACACAACTATATGGACTGAAGTCCTGCAGACAGACAATAACACAACTATATGGACTGAAGTCGTGCAGACAGACAATAACACAACTATATGGACTGAAGTCTTCCTGACAATAACACAACTATATGGACTGAAGTCCTGCAGACAGACAATAACACAACTATATGGACTGAAGTCTTCCTGACAATAACACAACTATATGGACTGAAGTCTTCCTGACAATAACACAACTATATGGACTGAAGTCTTCCTGACAATAACACAACTATATGGACTGAAGTCTTCCTGACAATAACACAACTATATGGACTGAAGTCCTGCAGACAGACAATAACACAACTATATGGACTGAAGTCTTCCTGACAATAACACAACTATATGGACTGAAGTCTTCCTGACAATAACACAACTATATGGACTGAAGTCTTCCTGACAATAACACAACTATATGGACTGAAGTCTTCCTGACAATAACACAACTATATGGACTGAAGTCTTCCTGACAATAACACAACTATATGGACTGAAGTCTTCCTGACAATAACACAACTATATGGACTGAAGTCTTCCTGACAATAACACAACTATATGGACTGAAGTCTTCCAGACAATAACACAACTATATGGACTGAAGTCTTCCTGACAATAACACAACTATATGGACTGAAGTCTTCCTGACAATAACACAACTATATGGACTGAAGTCTTCCTGACAATAACACAACTATATGGACTGAAGTCTTCCTGACAATAACACAACTATATGGACTGAAGTCTTCCTGACAATAACACAACTATATGGACTGAAGTCTTCCTGACAATAACACAACTATATGGACTGAAGTCTTCCTGACAATAACACAACTATATGGACTGAAGTCTTCCTGACAATAACACAACTATATGGACTGAAGTCTTCCTGACAATAACACAACTATATGGACTGAAGTCCTGCAGACAGACAATAACACAACTATATGGACTGAAGTCTTCCTGACAATAACACAACTATATGGACTGAAGTCTTCCTGACAATAACACAACTATATGGACTGAAGTCTTCCTGACAATAACACAACTATATGGACTGAAGTCTTCCTGACAATAACACAACTATATGGACTGAAGTCTTCCTGACAATAACACAACTATATGGACTGAAGTCTTCCTGACAATAACACAACTATATGGACTGAAGTCTTCCTGACAATAACACAACTATATGGACTGAAGTCTTCCTGACAATAACACAACTATATGGACTGAAGTCTTCCTGACAATAACACAACTATATGGACTGAAGTCTTCCTGACAATAACACAACTATATGGACTGAAGTCCTGCACAGACAATAACACAACTATATGGACTGAAGTCTTCCTGACAATAACACAACTATATGGACTGAAGTCTTCCTGACAATAACACAACTATATGGACTGAAGTCTTCCTGACAATAACACAACTATATGGACTGAAGTCCTCAACTGACAATAACACAACTATATGGACTGAAGTCTTCCTGACAATAACACAACTATATGGACTGAAGTCTTCCTGACAATAACACAACTATATGGACTGAAGTCTTCCTGACAATAACACAACTATATGGACTGAAGTCTTCCTGACAATAACACAACTATATGGACTGAAGTCTTCCTGACAATAACACAACTATATGGACTGAAGTCTTCCTGACAATAACACAACTATATGGACTGAAGTCTTCCTGACAATAACACAACTATATGGACTGAAGTCTTCCTGACAATAACACAACTATATGGACTGAAGTCCTCCTGACAATAACACAACTATATGGACTGAAGTCTTCCTGACAATAACACAACTATATGGACTGAAGTCTTCCTGACAATAACACAACTATATGGACTGAAGTCTTCCTGACAATAACACAACTATATGGACTGAAGTCTTCCTGACAATAACACAACTATATGGACTGAAGTCTTCCTGACAATAACACAACTATATGGACTGAAGTCTTCCTGACAATAACACAACTATATGGACTGAAGTCTTCCTGACAATAACACAACTATATGGACTGAAGTCCTGCAACTGACAATAACACAACTATATGGACTGAAGTCTTCCTGACAATAACACAACTATATGGACTGAAGTCTTCACTGACAATAACACAACTATATGGACTGAAGTCCTCAGCTGACAATAACACAACTATATGGACTGAAGTCTTCCTGACAATAACACAACTATATGGACTGAAGTCTTCCTGACAATAACACAACTATATGGACTGAAGTCTTCCTGACAATAACACAACTATATGGACTGAAGTCTTCCTGACAATAACACAACTATATGGACTGAAGTCCTCCTGACAATAACACAACTATATGGACTGAAGTCTTCCTGACAATAACACAACTATATGGACTGAAGTCTTCCTGACAATAACACAACTATATGGACTGAAGTCTTCCTGACAATAACACAACTATATGGACTGAAGTCTTCCTGACAATAACACAACTATATGGACTGAAGTCTTCCTGACAATAACACAACTATATGGACTGAAGTCCTGCAGACTGACAATAACACAACTATATGGACTGAAGTCTTCCTGACAATAACACAACTATATGGACTGAAGTCTTCCTGACAATAACACAACTATATGGACTGAAGTCTTCCTGACAATAACACAACTATATGGACTGAAGTCTTCCTGACAATAACACAACTATATGGACTGAAGTCTTCCTGACAATAACACAACTATATGGACTGAAGTCTTCCTGACAATAACACAACTATATGGACTGAAGTCTTCCTGACAATAACACAACTATATGGACTGAAGTCTTCCTGACAATAACACAACTATATGGACTGAAGTCTTCCTGACAATAACACAACTATATGGACTGAAGTCTTCCTGACAATAACACAACTATATGGACTGAAGTCTTCCTGACAATAACACAACTATATGGACTGAAGTCTTCCTGACAATAACACAACTATATGGACTGAAGTCTTCCTGACAATAACACAACTATATGGACTGAAGTCCTACAGACAGAAAATAACACAACTATATGGACTGAAGTCTTCCTGACAATAACACAACTATATGGACTGAAGTCTTCCTGACAATAACACAACTATATGGACTGAAGTCTTCCTGACAATAACACAACTATATGGACTGAAGTCCTGCAGACAGACAATAACACAACTATATGGACTGAAGTCCTGCAGACAGACAATAACACAACTATATGGACTGAAGTCTTCCTGACAATAACACAACTATATGGACTGAAGTCTTCCTGACAATAACACAACTATATGGACTGAAGTCTTCCTGACAATAACACAACTATATGGACTGAAGTCTTCCTGACAATAACACAACTATATGGACTGAAGTCTTCCTGACAATAACACAACTATATGGACTGAAGTCTTCCTGACAATAACACAACTATATGGACTGAAGTCTTCCTGACAATAACACAACTATATGGACTGAAGTCCTGCAGACAGACAATAACACAACTATATGGACTGAAGTCTTCCTGACAATAACACAACTATATGGACTGAAGTCTTCCTGACAATAACACAACTATATGGACTGAAGTCTTCCTGACAATAACACAACTATATGGACTGAAGTCCTGCAACTGACAATAACACAACTATATGGACTGAAGTCCTGCAGACTGACAATAACACAACTATATGGACTGAAGTCTTCCTGACAATAACACAACTATATGGACTGAAGTCTTCCTGACAATAACACAACTATATGGACTGAAGTCTTCCTGACAATAACACAACTATATGGACTGAAGTCTTCCTGACAATAACACAACTATATGGACTGAAGTCTTCCTGACAATAACACAACTATATGGACTGAAGTCTTCCTGACAATAACACAACTATATGGACTGAAGTCTTCCTGACAATAACACAACTATATGGACTGAAGTCTTCCTGACAATAACACAACTATATGGACTGAAGTCTTCCTGACAATAACACAACTATATGGACTGAAGTCTTCCTGACAATAACACAACTATATGGACTGAAGTCTTCCTGACAATAACACAACTATATGGACTGAAGTCTTCCTGACAATAACACAACTATATGGACTGAAGTCTTCCTGACAATAACACAACTATATGGACTGAAGTCTTCCTGACAATAACACAACTATATGGACTGAAGTCTTCCTGACAATAACACAACTATATGGACTGAAGTCTTCCAGACAATAACACAACTATATGGACTGAAGTCTTCCTGACAATAACACAACTATATGGACTGAAGTCTTCCTGACAATAACACAACTATATGGACTGAAGTCTTCCTGACAATAACACAACTATATGGACTGAAGTCTTCCTGACAATAACACAACTATATGGACTGAAGTCTTCCTGACAATAACACAACTATATGGACTGAAGTCTTCCTGACAATAACACAACTATATGGACTGAAGTCCTGCAGACTGACAATAACACAACTATATGGACTGAAGTCCTTCAGACTGACAATAACACAACTATATGGACTGAAGTCCTGCACTGACAATAACACAACTATATGGACTGAAGTCTTCCTGACAATAACACAACTATATGGACTGAAGTCTTCCTGACAATAACACAACTATATGGACTGAAGTCTTCCTGACAATAACACAACTATATGGACTGAAGTCTTCCTGACAATAACACAACTATATGGACTGAAGTCTTCCTGACAATAACACAACTATATGGACTGAAGTCTTCCTGACAATAACACAACTATATGGACTGAAGTCTTCCTGACAATAACACAACTATATGGACTGAAGTCCTGCAGACAGACAATAACACAACTATATGGACTGAAGTCCTGCACAGACAATAACACAACTATATGGACTGAAGTCTTCCACTGACAATAACACAACTATATGGACTGAAGTCCTGCAGACTGACAATAACACAACTATATGGACTGAAGTCTTCCTGACAATAACACAACTATATGGACTGAAGTCTTCCTGACAATAACACAACTATATGGACTGAAGTCTTCCTGACAATAACACAACTATATGGACTGAAGTCTTCCAGACAATAACACAACTATATGGACTGAAGTCCTGCAGACAGACAATAACACAACTATATGGACTGAAGTCTTCCTGACAATAACACAACTATATGGACTGAAGTCTTCCTGACAATAACACAACTATATGGACTGAAGTCTTCCTGACAATAACACAACTATATGGACTGAAGTCCTCGCAGACAATAACACAACTATATGGACTGAAGTCTTCCTGACAATAACACAACTATATGGACTGAAGTCATCCTGACAATTACACAACTATATGGACTGAACTCTTCCTGACAATAACACAACTATATGGACTGAAGTCTTCCTGACAATAACACAACTATATGGACTGAAGTCTTCCTGACAATAACACAACTATATGGACTGAAGTCTTCCTGACAATAACACAACTATATGGACTGAAGTCTTCCTGACAATAACACAACTATATGGACTGAAGTCTTCCTGACAATAACACAACTATATGGACTGAAGTCTTCCTGACAATAACACAACTATATGGACTGAAGTCTTCCTGACAATAACACAACTATATGGACTGAAGTCTTCCTGACAATAACACAACTATATGGACTGAAGTCTTCCTGACAATAACACAACTATATGGACTGAAGTCTTGCCTGACAATAACACAACTATATGGACTGAAGTCCTGCACTGACAATAACACAACTATATGGACTGAAGTCCTGCAGACAGACAATAACACAACTATATGGACTGAAGTCTTCCTGACAATAACACAACTATATGGACTGAAGTCTTCCTGACAATAACACAACTATATGGACTGAAGTCTTCCAGACAATAACACAACTATATGGACTGAAGTCTTCCTGACAATAACACAACTATATGGACTGAAGTCTTCCTGACAATAACACAACTATATGGACTGAAGTCTTCCTGACAATAACACAACTATATGGACTGAAGTCTTCCTGACAATAACACAACTATATGGACTGAAGTCTTCCTGACAATAACACAACTATATGGACTGAAGTCTTCCTGACAATAACACAACTATATGGACTGAAGTCTTCCTGACAATAACACAACTATATGGACTGAAGTCTTCCTGACAATAACACAACTATATGGACTGAAGTCTTCCTGACAATAACACAACTATATGGACTGAAGTCTTCCTGACAATAACACAACTATATGGACTGAAGTCTTCCTGACAATAACACAACTATATGGACTGAAGTCTTCCTGACAATAACACAACTATATGGACTGAAGTCTTCCTGACAATAACACAACTATATGGACTGAAGTCTTCCTGACAATAACACAACTATATGGACTGAAGTCTTCCTGACAATAACACAACTATATGGACTGAAGTCCTCACTGACAATAACACAACTATATGGACTGAAGTCCTGCAACAGACAATAACACAACTATATGGACTGAAGTCCTCCTGACAATAACACAACTATATGGACTGAAGTCCTCACTGACAATAACACAACTATATGGACTGAAGTCTTCCTGACAATAACACAACTATATGGACTGAAGTCTTCCTGACAATAACACAACTATATGGACTGAAGTCTTCCTGACAATAACACAACTATATGGACTGAAGTCTTCCTGACAATAACACAACTATATGGACTGAAGTCTTCCTGACAATAACACAACTATATGGACTGAAGTCTTCCTGACAATAACACAACTATATGGACTGAAGTCTTCCTGACAATAACACAACTATATGGACTGAAGTCTTCCTGACAATAACACAACTATATGGACTGAAGTCTTCCTGACAATAACACAACTATATGGACTGAAGTCTTCCTGACAATAACACAACTATATGGACTGAAGTCTTCCTGACAATAACACAACTATATGGACTGAAGTCTTCCTGACAATAACACAACTATATGGACTGAAGTCTTCCTGACAATAACACAACTATATGGACTGAAGTCTTCCTGACAATAACACAACTATATGGACTGAAGTCTTCCTGACAATAACACAACTATATGGACTGAAGTCCTGCAGACTGACAATAACACAACTATATGGACTGAAGTCTTCCTGACAATAACACAACTATATGGACTGAAGTCTTCCTGACAATAACACAACTATATGGACTGAAGTCTTCCTGACAATAACACAACTATATGGACTGAAGTCTTCCAGACAATAACACAACTATATGGACTGAAGTCTTCCTGACAATAACACAACTATATGGACTGAAGTCTTCCTGACAATAACACAACTATATGGACTGAAGTCTTCCTGACAATAACACAACTATATGGACTGAAGTCTTCCTGACAATAACACAACTATATGGACTGAAGTCTTCCTGACAATAACACAACTATATGGACTGAAGTCTTCCTGACAATAACACAACTATATGGACTGAAGTCCTGCAGACAGACAATAACACAACTATATGGACTGAAGTCCTGCAGACTGACAATAACACAACTATATGGACTGAAGTCCTGCAGACAGACAATAACACAACTATATGGACTGAAGTCTTCCTGACAATAACACAACTATATGGACTGAAGTCTTCCTGACAATAACACAACTATATGGACTGAAGTCTTCCTGACAATAACACAACTATATGGACTGAAGTCTTCCAGACAATAACACAACTATATGGACTGAAGTCTTCCTGACAATAACACAACTATATGGACTGAAGTCTTCCTGACAATAACACAACTATATGGACTGAAGTCTTCCTGACAATAACACAACTATATGGACTGAAGTCCTGCAGACAGACAATAACACAACTATATGGACTGAAGTCCTCCTGACAATAACACAACTATATGGACTGAAGTCCTCACTGACAATAACACAACTATATGGACTGAAGTCCTGCAGACAGACAATAACACAACTATATGGACTGAAGTCTTCCTGACAATAACACAACTATATGGACTGAAGTCTTCCTGACAATAACACAACTATATGGACTGAAGTCTTCCTGACAATAACACAACTATATGGACTGAAGTCTTCCTGACAATAACACAACTATATGGACTGAAGTCCTGCAGACAGACAATAACACAACTATATGGACTGAAGTCTTCCTGACAATAACACAACTATATGGACTGAAGTCTTCCTGACAATAACACAACTATATGGACTAAAGTCTTCCAGACAATAACACAACTATATGGACTGAAGTCCTCACTGACAATAACACAACTATATGGACTGAAGTCTTCCTGACAATAACACAACTATATGGACTGAAGTCTTCCTGACAATAACACAACTATATGGACTGAAGTCTTCCTGACAATAACACAACTATATGGACTGAAGTCTTCCTGACAATAACACAACTATATGGACTGAAGTCTTCCTGACAATAACACAACTATATGGACTGAAGTCTTCCTGACAATAACACAACTATATGGACTGAAGTCTTCCTGACAATAACACAACTATATGGACTGAAGTCTTCCTGACAATAACACAACTATATGGACTGAAGTCTTCCTGACAATAACACAACTATATGGACTGAAGTCTTCCTGACAATAACACAACTATATGGACTGAAGTCTTCCAGACAATAACACAACTATATGGACTGAAGTCTTCCTGACAATAACACAACTATATGGACTGAAGTCCTGCAGACAGACAATAACACAACTATATGGACTGAAGTCCTGCAGACAGACAATAACACAACTATATGGACTGAAGTCCTGCATACAGACAATAACACAACTATATGGACTGAAGTCTTCCTGACAATAACACAACTATATGGACTGAAGTCTTCCTGACAATAACACAACTATATGGACTGAAGTCTTCCTGACAATAACACAACTATATGGACTGAAGTCTTCCTGACAATAACACAACTATATGGACTGAAGTCTTCCTGACAATAACACAACTATATGGACTGAAGTCTTCCTGACAATAACACAACTATATGGACTGAAGTCTTCCTGACAATAACACAACTATATGGACTGAAGTCTTCCTGACAATAACACAACTATATGGACTGAAGTCTTCCTGACAATAACACAACTATATGGACTGAAGTCTTCCTGACAATAACACAACTATATGGACTGAAGTCTTCCTGACAATAACACAACTATATGGACTGAAGTCTTCCTGACAATAACACAACTATATGGACTGAAGTCTTCCTGACAATAACACAACTATATGGACTGAAGTCTTCCTGACAATAACACAACTATATGGACTGAAGTCTTCCTGACAATAACACAACTATATGGACTGAAGTCTTCCTGACAATAACACAACTATATGGACTGAAGTCCTGCAACTGACAATAACACAACTATATGGACTGAAGTCCTGCAGACAGACAATAACACAACTATATGGACTGAAGTCCTGCAGACAGACAATAACACAACTATATGGACTGAAGTCTTCCTGACAATAACACAACTATATGGACTGAAGTCTTCCTGACAATAACACAACTATATGGACTGAAGTCTTCCTGACAATAACACAACTATATGGACTGAAGTCTTCCTGACAATAACACAACTATATGGACTGAAGTCTTCCTGACAATAACACAACTATATGGACTGAAGTCTTCCTGACAATAACACAACTATATGGACTGAAGTCTTCCTGACAATAACACAACTATATGGACTGAAGTCTTCCTGACAATAACACAACTATATGGACTGAAGTCTTCCTGACAATAACACAACTATATGGACTGAAGTCTTCCTGACAATAACACAACTATATGGACTGAAGTCTTCCTGACAATAACACAACTATATGGACTGAAGTCTTCCTGACAATAACACAACTATATGGACTGAAGTCTTCCTGACAATAACACAACTATATGGACTGAAGTCTTCCTGACAATAACACAACTATATGGACTGAAGTCTTCCTGACAAAATAACACAACTATATGGACTGAAGTCTTCCTGACAATAACACAACTATATGGACTGAAGTCTTCCTGACAATAACACAACTATATGGACTGAAGTCTTCCTGACAATAACACAACTATATGGACTGAAGTCTTCCTGACAATAACACAACTATATGGACTGAAGTCTTCCTGACAATAACACAACTATATGGACTGAAGTCTTCCTGACAATAACACAACTATATGGACTGAAGTCTTCCTGACAATAACACAACTATATGGACTGAAGTCCTGCAGACAGACAATAACACAACTATATGGACTGAAGTCTTCCTGACAATAACACAACTATATGGACTGAAGTCTTCCTGACAATAACACAACTATATGGACTGAAGTCCTGCAGACAGACAATAACACAACTATATGGACTGAAGTCTTCCTGACAATAACACAACTATATGGACTGAAGTCTTCCTGACAATAACACAACTATATGGACTGAAGTCTTCCTGACAATAACACAACTATATGGACTGAAGTCTTCCTGACAATAACACAACTATATGGACTGAAGTCTTCCTGACAATAACACAACTATATGGACTGAAGTCTTCCTGACAATAACACAACTATATGGACTGAAGTCTTCCTGACAATAACACAACTATATGGACTGAAGTCTTCCTGACAATAACACAACTATATGGACTGAAGTCTTCCTGACAATAACACAACTATATGGACTGAAGTCTTCCTGACAATAACACAACTATATGGACTGAAGTCTTCCTGACAATAACACAACTATATGGACTGAAGTCTTCCTGACAATAACACAACTATATGGACTGAAGTCTTCCTGACAATAACACAACTATATGGACTGAAGTCTTCGCTGACAATAACACAACTATATGGACTGAAGTCTTCCTGACAATAACACAACTATATGGACTGAAGTCTTCCTGACAATAACACAACTATATGGACTGAAGTCTTCCTGACAATAACACAACTATATGGACTGAAGTCTTCCTGACAATAACACAACTATATGGACTGAAGTCTTCCTGACAATAACACAACTATATGGACTGAAGTCTTCCTGACAATAACACAACTATATGGACTGAAGTCTTCCTGACAATAACACAACTATATGGACTGAAGTCTTCCTGACAATAACACAACTATATGGACTGAAGTCCTGCAGACAGACAATAACACAACTATATGGACTGAAGTCCTCCAGACAATAACACAACTATATGGACTGAAGTCTTCCTGACAATAACACAACTATATGGACTGAAGTCTTCCTGACAATAACACAACTATATGGACTGAAGTCTTCCTGACAATAACACAACTATATGGACTGAAGTCTTCCTGACAATAACACAACTATATGGACTGAAGTCTTCCTGACAATAACACAACTATATGGACTGAAGTCCTGCAGACAGACAATAACACAACTATATGGACTGAAGTCTTCCTGACAATAACACAACTATATGGACTGAAGTCTTCCTGACAATAACACAACTATATGGACTGAAGTCTTCCTGACAATAACACAACTATATGGACTGAAGTCTTCCTGACAATAACACAACTATATGGACTGAAGTCTTCCTGACAATAACACAACTATATGGACTGAAGTCTTCCTGACAATAACACAACTATATGGACTGAAGTCTTCCTGACAATAACACAACTATATGGACTGAAGTCTTCCTGACAATAACACAACTATATGGACTGAAGTCTTCCAGACAATAACACAACTATATGGACTGAAGTCTTCCTGACAATAACACAACTATATGGACTGAAGTCCTGCCTGACAATAACACAACTATATGGACTGAAGTCCTGCAACTGACAATAACACAACTATATGGACTGAAGTCCTGCCTGACAATAACACAACTATATGGACTGAAGTCTTCCTGACAATAACACAACTATATGGACTGAAGTCTTCCTGACAATAACACAACTATATGGACTGAAGTCTTCCTGACAATAACACAACTATATGGACTGAAGTCTTCCTGACAATAACACAACTATATGGACTGAAGTCTTCCTGACAATAACACAACTATATGGACTGAAGTCTTCCTGACAATAACACAACTATATGGACTGAAGTCTTCCTGACAATAACACAACTATATGGACTGAAGTCTTCCTGACAATAACACAACTATATGGACTGAAGTCTTCCTGACAATAACACAACTATATGGACTGAAGTCTTCCTGACAATAACACAACTATATGGACTGAAGTCTTCCTGACAATAACACAACTATATGGACTGAAGTCTTCCTGACAATAACACAACTATATGGACTGAAGTCTTCCTGACAATAACACAACTATATGGACTGAAGTCTTCCTGACAATAACACAACTATATGGACTGAAGTCCTCCTGACAATAACACAACTATATGGACTGAAGTCTTCCTGACAATAACACAACTATATGGACTGAAGTCTTCCTGACAATAACACAACTATATGGACTGAAGTCTTCCTGACAATAACACAACTATATGGACTGAAGTCTTCCTGACAATAACACAACTATATGGACTGAAGTCTTCCTGACAATAACACAACTATATGGACTGAAGTCCTCCTGACAATAACACAACTATATGGACTGAAGTCCTGCAGACAGACAATAACACAACTATATGGACTGAAGTCTTCCTGACAATAACACAACTATATGGACTGAAGTCTTCCTGACAATAACACAACTATATGGACTGAAGTCTTCCTGACAATAACACAACTATATGGACTGAAGTCTTCCTGACAATAACACAACTATATGGACTGAAGTCTTCCTGACAATAACACAACTATATGGACTGAAGTCCTGCGACTGACAATAACACAACTATATGGACTGAAGTCCTGCCTGACAATAACACAACTATATGGACTGAAGTCCTGCAGACAGACAATAACACAACTATATGGACTGAAGTCTTCCTGACAATAACACAACTATATGGACTGAAGTCTTCCTGACAATAACACAACTATATGGACTGAAGTCTTCCTGACAATAACACAACTATATGGACTGAAGTCTTCCTGACAATAACACAACTATATGGACTGAAGTCTTCCTGACAATAACACAACTATATGGACTGAAGTCTTCCTGACAATAACACAACTATATGGACTGAAGTCTTCCTGACAATAACACAACTATATGGACTGAAGTCTTCCTGACAATAACACAACTATATGGACTGAAGTCTTCCTGACAATAACACAACTATATGGACTGAAGTCTTCCTGACAATAACACAACTATATGGACTGAAGTCTTCCTGACAATAACACAACTATATGGACTGAAGTCTTCCTGACAATAACACAACTATATGGACTGAAGTCTTCCTGACAATAACACAACTATATGGACTGAAGTCCTGCCTGACAATAACACAACTATATGGACTGAAGTCTTCCTGACAATAACACAACTATATGGACTGAAGTCTTCCTGACAATAACACAACTATATGGACTGAAGTCTTCCTGACAATAACACAACTATATGGACTGAAGTCTTCCTGACAATAACACAACTATATGGACTGAAGTCTTCCTGACAATAACACAACTATATGGACTGAAGTCTTCCTGACAATAACACAACTATATGGACTGAAGTCTTCCTGACAATAACACAACTATATGGACTGAAGTCTTCCTGACAATAACACAACTATATGGACTGAAGTCCTGCACTGACAATAACACAACTATATGGACTGAAGTCCTGCAGACAGACAATAACACAACTATATGGACTGAAGTCTTCCTGACAATAACACAACTATATGGACTGAAGTCTTCCTGACAATAACACAACTATATGGACTGAAGTCTTCCTGACAATAACACAACTATATGGACTGAAGTCTTCCTGACAATAACACAACTATATGGACTGAAGTCTTCCTGACAATAACACAACTATATGGACTGAAGTCCTGCGACAGACAATAACACAACTATATGGACTGAAGTCTTCCTGACAATAACACAACTATATGGACTGAAGTCTTCCTGACAATAACACAACTATATGGACTGAAGTCTTCCTGACAATAACACAACTATATGGACTGAAGTCTTCCTGACAATAACACAACTATATGGACTGAAGTCTTCCTGACAATAACACAACTATATGGACTGAAGTCTTCCTGACAATAACACAACTATATGGACTGAAGTCTTCCTGACAATAACACAACTATATGGACTGAAGTCTTCCTGACAATAACACAACTATATGGACTGAAGTCTTCCTGACAATAACACAACTATATGGACTGAAGTCTTCCTGACAATAACACAACTATATGGACTGAAGTCCTGCAGACAGACAATAACACAACTATATGGACTGAAGTCTTCCTGACACATAACACAACTATATGGACTGAAGTCTTCCTGACAATAACACAACTATATGGACTGAAGTCTTCCTGACAATAACACAACTATATGGACTGAAGTCTTCCTGACAATAACACAACTATATGGACTGAAGTCTTCCTGACAATAACACAACTATATGGACTGAAGTCTTCCTGACAATAACACAACTATATGGACTGAAGTCTTCCTGACAATAACACAACTATATGGACTGAAGTCTTCCTGACAATAACACAACTATATGGACTGAAGTCTTCCTGACAATAACACAACTATATGGACTGAAGTCTTCCTGACAATAACACAACTATATGGACTGAAGTCTTCCTGACAATAACACAACTATATGGACTGAAGTCTTCCTGACAATAACACAACTATATGGACTGAAGTCTTCCTGACAATAACACAACTATATGGACTGAAGTCTTCCTGACAATAACACAACTATATGGACTGAAGTCTTCCTGACAATAACACAACTATATGGACTGAAGTCTTCCTGACAATAACACAACTATATGGACTGAAGTCCTGCAGACAGACAATAACACAACTATATGGACTGAAGTCTTCCTGACAATAACACAACTATATGGACTGAAGTCTTCCAGACAATAACACAACTATATGGACTGAAGTCTTCCTGACAATAACACAACTATATGGACTGAAGTCTTCCTGACAATAACACAACTATATGGACTGAAGTCTTCCTGACAATAACACAACTATATGGACTGAAGTCCTGCAGACTGACA
Source organism: Salmo salar (assembly GCF_905237065.1). Taxonomy (NCBI): domain Eukaryota; kingdom Metazoa; phylum Chordata; class Actinopteri; order Salmoniformes; family Salmonidae; genus Salmo; species Salmo salar. The sequence continues at coordinate 20,141 of NW_025549505.1, read as the reverse complement.
ATAACACAACTATATGGACTGAAGTCCTGCCTGACAATAACACAACTATATGGACTGAAGTCCTCAACTGACAATAACACAACTATATGGACTGAAGTCTTCCTGACAATAACACAACTATATGGACTGAAGTCTTCCTGACAATAACACAACTATATGGACTGAAGTCTTCCTGACAATAACACAACTATATGGACTGAAGTCTTCCTGACAATAACACAACTATATGGACTGAAGTCTTCCTGACAATAACACAACTATATGGACTGAAGTCTTCCTGACAATAACACAACTATATGGACTGAAGTCTTCCTGACAATAACACAACTATATGGACTGAAGTCTTCCTGACAATAACACAACTATATGGACTGAAGTCTTCCTGACAATAACACAACTATATGGACTGAAGTCTTCCTGACAATAACACAACTATATGGACTGAAGTCTTCCTGACAATAACACAACTATATGGACTGAAGTCTTCCTGACAATAACACAACTATATGGACTGAAGTCTTCCTGACAATAACACAACTATATGGACTGAAGTCTTCCTGACAATAACACAACTATATGGACTGAAGTCTTCCTGACAATAACACAACTATATGGACTGAAGTCTTCCTGACAATAACACAACTATATGGACTGAAGTCTTCCTGACAATAACACAACTATATGGACTGAAGTCTTCCTGACAATAACACAACTATATGGACTGAAGTCTTCCTGACAATAACACAACTATATGGACTGAAGTCTTCCTGACAATAACACAACTATATGGACTGAAGTCTTCCTGACAATAACACAACTATATGGACTGAAGTCCTGCAGACAGACAATAACACAACTATATGGACTGAAGTCCTGCAGACAGACAATAACACAACTATATGGACTGAAGTCTTCCTGACAATAACACAACTATATGGACTGAAGTCTTCCTGACAATAACACAACTATATGGACTGAAGTCTTCCTGACAATAACACAACTATATGGACTGAAGTCTTCCTGACAATAACACAACTATATGGACTGAAGTCTTCCTGACAATAACACAACTATATGGACTGAAGTCTTCCTGACAATAACACAACTATATGGACTGAAGTCTTCCTGACAATAACACAACTATATGGACTGAAGTCTTCCTGACAATAACACAACTATATGGACTGAAGTCTTCCTGACAATAACACAACTATATGGACTGAAGTCTTCCTGACAATAACACAACTATATGGACTGAAGTCTTCCTGACAATAACACAACTATATGGACTGAAGTCTTCCTGACAATAACACAACTATATGGACTGAAGTCTTCCTGACAATAACACAACTATATGGACTGAAGTCTTCCTGACAATAACACAACTATATGGACTGAAGTCTTCCTGACAATAACACAACTATATGGACTGAAGTCCTGCACTGACAATAACACAACTATATGGACTGAAGTCTTCCTGACAATAACACAACTATATGGACTGAAGTCTTCCTGACAATAACACAACTATATGGACTGAAGTCTTCCTGACAATAACACAACTATATGGACTGAAGTCTTCCAGACAATAACACAACTATATGGACTGAAGTCTTCCTGACAATAACACAACTATATGGACTGAAGTCTTCCTGACAATAACACAACTATATGGACTGAAGTCTTCCTGACAATAACACAACTATATGGACTGAAGTCCTGCAGACAGACAATAACACAACTATATGGACTGAAGTCTTCCTGACAATAACACAACTATATGGACTGAAGTCCTGCAGACAGACAATAACACAACTATATGGACTGAAGTCCTGCAGACAGACAATAACACAACTATATGGACTGAAGTCTTCCTGACAATAACACAACTATATGGACTGAAGTCTTCCTGACAATAACACAACTATATGGACTGAAGTCTTCCTGACAATAACACAACTATATGGACTGAAGTCTTCCTGACAATAACACAACTATATGGACTGAAGTCCTGCAGACAGACAATAACACAACTATATGGACTGAAGTCTTCCTGACAATAACACAACTATATGGACTGAAGTCTTCCTGACAATAACACAACTATATGGACTGAAGTCTTCCTGACAATAACACAACTATATGGACTGAAGTCTTCCTGACAATAACACAACTATATGGACTGAAGTCTTCCTGACAATAACACAACTATATGGACTGAAGTCCTGCAGACAGACAATAACACAACTATATGGACTGAAGTCTTCCTGACAATAACACAACTATATGGACTGAAGTCTTCCTGACAATAACACAACTATATGGACTGAAGTCTTCCTGACAATAACACAACTATATGGACTGAAGTCTTCCTGACAATAACACAACTATATGGACTGAAGTCTTCCTGACAATAACACAACTATATGGACTGAAGTCTTCCTGACAATAACACAACTATATGGACTGAAGTCTTCCTGACAATAACACAACTATATGGACTGAAGTCTTCCTGACAATAACACAACTATATGGACTGAAGTCTTCCTGACAATAACACAACTATATGGACTGAAGTCTTCCTGACAATAACACAACTATATGGACTGAAGTCTTCCTGACAATAACACAACTATATGGACTGAAGTCTTCCTGACAATAACACAACTATATGGACTGAAGTCTTCCAGACAATAACACAACTATATGGACTGAAGTCTTCCTGACAATAACACAACTATATGGACTGAAGTCTTCCTGACAATAACACAACTATATGGACTGAAGTCTTCCTGACAATAACACAACTATATGGACTGAAGTCTTCCTGACAATAACACAACTATATGGACTGAAGTCCTGCAGACAGACAATAACACAACTATATGGACTGAAGTCTTCCTGACAATAACACAACTATATGGACTGAAGTCTTCCTGACAATAACACAACTATATGGACTGAAGTCTTCCTGACAATAACACAACTATATGGACTGAAGTCTTCCTGACAATAACACAACTATATGGACTGAAGTCTTCCTGACAATAACACAACTATATGGACTGAAGTCTTCCTGACAATAACACAACTATATGGACTGAAGTCTTCCTGACAATAACACAACTATATGGACTGAAGTCTTCCTGACAATAACACAACTATATGGACTGAAGTCTTCCTGACAATAACACAACTATATGGACTGAAGTCTTCCTGACAATAACACAACTATATGGACTGAAGTCTTCCTGACAATAACACAACTATATGGACTGAAGTCTTCCTGACAATAACACAACTATATGGACTGAAGTCTTCCTGACAATAACACAACTATATGGACTGAAGTCTTCCTGACAATAACACAACTATATGGACTGAAGTCTTCCTGACAATAACACAACTATATGGACTGAAGTCTTCCTGACAATAACACAACTATATGGACTGAAGTCTTCCTGACAATAACACAACTATATGGACTGAAGTCTTCCTGACAATAACACAACTATATGGACTGAAGTCTTCCTGACAATAACACAACTATATGGACTGAAGTCTTCCTGACAATAACACAACTATATGGACTGAAGTCTTCCTGACAATAACACAACTATATGGACTGAAGTCTTCCTGACAATAACACAACTATATGGACTGAAGTCTTCCTGACAATAACACAACTATATGGACTGAAGTCTTCCTGACAATAACACAACTATATGGACTGAAGTCTTCCTGACAATAACACAACTATATGGACTGAAGTCTTCCTGACAATAACACAACTATATGGACTGAAGTCCTGCAGACAGACAATAACACAACTATATGGACTGAAGTCTTCCTGACAATAACACAACTATATGGACTGAAGTCTTCCTGACAATAACACAACTATATGGACTGAAGTCTTCCTGACAATAACACAACTATATGGACTGAAGTCTTCCTGACAATAACACAACTATATGGACTGAAGTCCTGCAGACAGACAATAACACAACTATATGGACTGAAGTCTTCCTGACAATAACACAACTATATGGACTGAAGTCCTGCAGACAGACAATAACACAACTATATGGACTGAAGTCCTGCAGACAGACAATAACACAACTATATGGACTGAAGTCTTCCTGACAATAACACAACTATATGGACTGAAGTCTTCCTGACAATAACACAACTATATGGACTGAAGTCCTGCAGACAGACAATAACACAACTATATGGACTGAAGTCTTCCTGACAATAACACAACTATATGGACTGAAGTCTTCCTGACAATAACACAACTATATGGACTGAAGTCTTCCTGACAATAACACAACTATATGGACTGAAGTCTTCCTGACAATAACACAACTATATGGACTGAAGTCTTCCAGACAATAACACAACTATATGGACTGAAGTCTTCCTGACAATAACACAACTATATGGACTGAAGTCTTCCTGACAATAACACAACTATATGGACTGAAGTCTTCCTGACAATAACACAACTATATGGACTGAAGTCTTCCTGACAATAACACAACTATATGGACTGAAGTCTTCCTGACAATAACACAACTATATGGACTGAAGTCATCCTGACAATTACACAACTATATGGACTGAAGTCTTCCTGACAATAACACAACTATATGGACTGAAGTCTTCCTGACAATAACACAACTATATGGACTGAAGTCATCCTGACAATTACACAACTATATGGACTGAAGTCTTCCTGACAATAACACAACTATATGGACTGAAGTCTTCCTGACAATAACACAACTATATGGACTGAAGTCTTCCTGACAATAACACAACTATATGGACTGAAGTCTTCCTGACAATAACACAACTATATGGACTGAAGTCCTGCAGACAGACAATAACACAACTATATGGACTGAAGTCTTCCTGACAATAACACAACTATATGGACTGAAGTCCTGCAGACAGACAATAACACAACTATATGGACTGAAGTCTTCCTGACAATAACACAACTATATGGACTGAAGTCTTCCTGACAATAACACAACTATATGGACTGAAGTCTTCCTGACAATAACACAACTATATGGACTGAAGTCATCCTGACAATAACACAACTATATGGACTGAAGTCTTCCTGACAATAACACAACTATATGGACTGAAGTCTTCCTGACAATAACACAACTATATGGACTGAAGTCTTCCTGACAATAACACAACTATATGGACTGAAGTCTTCCTGACAATAACACAACTATATGGACTGAAGTCATCCTGACAATAACACAACTATATGGACTGAAGTCTTCCTGACAATAACACAACTATATGGACTGAAGTCTTCCTGACAATAACACAACTATATGGACTGAAGTCTTCCTGACAATAACACAACTATATGGACTGAAGTCTTCCTGACAATAACACAACTATATGGACTGAAGTCTTCCTGACAATAACACAACTATATGGACTGAAGTCCTGCAGACAGACAATAACACAACTATATGGACTGAAGTCTTCCTGACAATAACACAACTATATGGACTGAAGTCTTCCTGACAATAACACAACTATATGGACTGAAGTCTTCCTGACAATAACACAACTATATGGACTGAAGTCTTCCTGACAATAACACAACTATATGGACTGAAGTCTTCCTGACAATAACACAACTATATGGACTGAAGTCTTCCTGACAATAACACAACTATATGGACTGAAGTCCTGCAGACAGACAATAACACAACTATATGGACTGAAGTCCTGCAGACAGACAATAACACAACTATATGGACTGAAGTCTTCCTGACAATAACACAACTATATGGACTGAAGTCTTCCTGACAATAACACAACTATATGGACTAACGTCTTCCTGACAATAACACAACTATATGGACTGAAGTCCTGCAGACAGACAATAACACAACTATATGGACTGAAGTCTTCCTGACAATAACACAACTATATGGACTGAAGTCTTCCTGACAATAACACAACTATATGGACTGAAGTCCTGCAGACAGACAATAACACAACTATATGGACTGAAGTCTTCCTGACAATAACACAACTATATGGACTGAAGTCTTCCTGACAATAACACAACTATATGGACTGAAGTCTTCCTGACAATAACACAACTATATGGACTGAAGTCTTCCTGACAATAACACAACTATATGGACTGAAGTCCTGCCAGACAATAACACAACTATATGGACTGAAGTCTTCCTGACAATAACACAACTATATGGACTGAAGTCTTCCTGACAATAACACAACTATATGGACTGAAGTCTTCCTGACAATAACACAACTATATGGACTGAAGTCTTCCTGACAATAACACAACTATATGGACTGAAGTCTTCCTGACAATAACACAACTATATGGACTGAAGTCTTCCTGACAATAACACAACTATATGGACTGAAGTCTTCCTGACAATAACACAACTATATGGACTGAAGTCTTCCTGACAATAACACAACTATATGGACTGAAGTCTTCCTGACAATAACACAACTATATGGACTGAAGTCTTCCTGACAATAACACAACTATATGGACTGAAGTCTTCCTGACAATAACACAACTATATGGACTGAAGTCTTCCTGACAATAACACAACTATATGGACTGAAGTCTTCCTGACAATAACACAACTATATGGACTGAAGTCTTCCTGACAATAACACAACTATATGGACTGAAGTCTTCCTGACAATAACACAACTATATGGACTGAAGTCCTGCAGACAGACAATAACACAACTATATGGACTGAAGTCTTCCTGACAATAACACAACTATATGGACTGAAGTCTTCCTGACAATAACACAACTATATGGACTGAAGTCTTCCTGACAATAACACAACTATATGGACTGAAGTCTTCCTGACAATAACACAACTATATGGACTGAAGTCCTGCAGACAGACAATAACACAACTATATGGACTGAAGTCTTCCTGACAATAACACAACTATATGGACTGAAGTCATCCTGACAATTACACAACTATATGGACTGAAGTCTTCCTGACAATAACACAACTATATGGACTGAAGTCTTCCTGACAATAACACAACTATATGGACTGAAGTCTTCCTGACAATAACACAACTATATGGACTGAAGTCTTCCTGACAATAACACAACTATATGGACTGAAGTCTTCCTGACAATAACACAACTATATGGACTGAAGTCTTCCTGACAATAACACAACTATATGGACTGAAGTCTTCCTGACAATAACACAACTATATGGACTGAAGTCTTCCTGACAATAACACAACTATATGGACTGAAGTCTTCCTGACAATAACACAACTATATGGACTGAAGTCTTCCTGACAATAACACAACTATATGGACTGAAGTCTTCCTGACAATAACACAACTATATGGACTGAAGTCTTCCTGACAATAACACAACTATATGGACTGAAGTCTTCCTGACAATAACACAACTATATGGACTGAAGTCTTCCTGACAATAACACAACTATATGGACTGAAGTCTTCCTGACAATAACACAACTATATGGACTGAAGTCCTGCACTGACAATAACACAACTATATGGACTGAAGTCTTCCTGACAATAACACAACTATATGGACTGAAGTCTTCCTGACAATAACACAACTATATGGACTGAAGTCTTCCTGACAATAACACAACTATATGGACTGAAGTCTTCCTGACAATAACACAACTATATGGACTGAAGTCTTCCTGACAATAACACAACTATATGGACTGAAGTCTTCCTGACAATAACACAACTATATGGACTGAAGTCTTCCTGACAATAACACAACTATATGGACTGAAGTCTTCCTGACAATAACACAACTATATGGACTGAAGTCTTCCTGACAATAACACAACTATATGGACTGAAGTCTTCCAGACAATAACACAACTATATGGACTGAAGTCCTCCCGACAATAACACAACTATATGGACTGAAGTCTTCCTGACAATAACATAACTATATGGACTGAAGTCTTCCTGACAATAACACAACTATATGGACTGAAGTCTTCCTGACAATAACACAACTATATGGACTGAAGTCTTCCTGACAATAACACAACTATATGGACTGAAGTCTTCCTGACAATAACACAACTATATGGACTGAAGTCTTCCTGACAATAACACAACTATATGGACTGAAGTCTTCCTGACAATAACACAACTATATGGACTGAAGTCTTCCTGACAATAACACAACTATATGGACTGAAGTCTTCCTGACAATAACACAACTATATGGACTGAAGTCTTCCTGACAATAACACAACTATATGGACTGAAGTCTTCCTGACAATAACACAACTATATGGACTGAAGTCTTCCTGACAATAACACAACTATATGGACTGAAGTCTTCACAGACAATAACACAACTATATGGACTGAAGTCTTCCTGACAATAACACAACTATATGGACTGAAGTCTTCCTGACAATAACACAACTATATGGACTGAAGTCTTCCTGACAATAACACAACTATATGGACTGAAGTCCTGCAGACAGACAATAACACAACTATATGGACTGAAGTCTTCCTGACAATAACACAACTATATGGACTGAAGTCTTCCTGACAATAACACAACTATATGGACTGAAGTCCTGCAGACAGACAATAACACAACTATATGGACTGAAGTCTTCCTGACAATAACACAACTATATGGACTGAAGTCTTCCTGACAATAACACAACTATATGGACTGAAGTCCTGCAACTGACAATAACACAACTATATGGACTGAAGTCTTCCTGACAATAACACAACTATATGGACTGAAGTCTTCCTGACAATAACACAACTATATGGACTGAAGTCTTCCTGACAATAACACAACTATATGGACTGAAGTCTTCCTGACAATAACACAACTATATGGACTGAAGTCCTGCAACTGACAATAACACAACTATATGGACTGAAGTCTTCCTGACAATAACACAACTATATGGACTGAAGTCTTCCTGACAATAACACAACTATATGGACTGAAGTCTTCCTGACAATAACACAACTATATGGACTGAAGTCTTCCTGACAATAACACAACTATATGGACTGAAGTCTTCCTGACAATAACACAACTATATGGACTGAAGTCCTGCACTGACAATAACACAACTATATGGACTGAAGTCTTCCTGACAATAACACAACTATATGGACTGAAGTCTTCCTGACAATAACACAACTATATGGACTGAAGTCTTCCTGACAATAACACAACTATATGGACTGAAGTCTTCCTGACAATAACACAACTATATGGACTGAAGTCTTCCTGACAATAACACAACTATATGGACTGAAGTCTTCCTGACAATAACACAACTATATGGACTGAAGTCTTCCTGACAATAACACAACTATATGGACTGAAGTCCTGCAACAGACAATAACACAACTATATGGACTGAAGTCTTCCTGACAATAACACAACTATATGGACTGAAGTCTTCCTGACAATAACACAACTATATGGACTGAAGTCTTCCTGACAATAACACAACTATATGGACTGAAGTCCTGCGACAGACAATAACACAACTATATGGACTGAAGTCTTCCTGACAATAACACAACTATATGGACTGAAGTCTTCCTGACAATAACACAACTATATGGACTGAAGTCCTGCACTGACAATAACACAACTATATGGACTGAAGTCTTCCTGACAATAACACAACTATATGGACTGAAGTCTTCCTGACAATAACACAACTATATGGACTGAAGTCTTCCTGACAATAACACAACTATATGGACTGAAGTCTTCCTGACAATAACACAACTATATGGACTGAAGTCCTGCAGACAGACAATAACACAACTATATGGACTGAAGTCTTCCTGACAATAACACAACTATATGGACTGAAGTCATCCTGACAATTACACAACTATATGGACTGAAGTCTTCCTGACAATAACACAACTATATGGACTGAAGTCTTCCTGACAATAACACAACTATATGGACTGAAGTCTTCCTGACAATAACACAACTATATGGACTGAAGTCTTCCTGACAATAACACAACTATATGGACTGAAGTCTTCCTGACAATAACACAACTATATGGACTGAAGTCTTCCTGACAATAACACAACTATATGGACTGAAGTCTTCCTGACAATAACACAACTATATGGACTGAAGTCTTCCTGACAATAACACAACTATATGGACTGAAGTCTTCCTGACAATAACACAACTATATGGACTGAAGTCTTCCTGACAATAACACAACTATATGGACTGAAGTCTTCCTGACAATAACACAACTATATGGACTGAAGTCTTCCTGACAATAACACAACTATATGGACTGAAGTCTTCCTGACAATAACACAACTATATGGACTGAAGTCTTCCTGACAATAACACAACTATATGGACTGAAGTCTTCCTGACAATAACACAACTATATGGACTGAAGTCTTCACTGACAATAACACAACTATATGGACTGAAGTCTTCCTGACAATAACACAACTATATGGACTGAAGTCTTCCTGACAATAACACAACTATATGGACTGAAGTCTTCCTGACAATAACACAACTATATGGACTGAAGTCTTCCTGACAATAACACAACTATATGGACTGAAGTCCTGCACTGACAATAACACAACTATATGGACTGAAGTCTTCCTGACAATAACACAACTATATGGACTGAAGTCTTCCTGACAATAACACAACTATATGGACTGAAGTCTTCCTGACAATAACACAACTATATGGACTGAAGTCTTCCTGACAATAACACAACTATATGGACTGAAGTCTTCCTGACAATAACACAACTATATGGACTGAAGTCCTGCAGACTGACAATAACACAACTATATGGACTGAAGTCTTCCTGACAATAACACAACTATATGGACTGAAGTCTTCCTGACAATAACACAACTATATGGACTGAAGTCTTCCTGACAATAACACAACTATATGGACTGAAGTCTTCCTGACAATAACACAACTATATGGACTGAAGTCTTCCTGACAATAACACAACTATATGGACTGAAGTCCTGCAGACAGACAATAACACAACTATATGGACTGAAGTCTTCCTGACAATAACACAACTATATGGACTGAAGTCTTCCTGACAATAACACAACTATATGGACTGAAGTCTTCCTGACAATAACACAACTATATGGACTGAAGTCTTCCTGACAATAACACAACTATATGGACTGAAGTCTTCCTGACAATAACACAACTATATGGACTGAAGTCTTCCTGACAATAACACAACTATATGGACTGAAGTCTTCCTGACAATAACACAACTATATGGACTGAAGTCTTACAGACAATAACACAACTATATGGACTGAAGTCTTCCTGACAATAACACAACTATATGGACTGAAGTCTTCCTGACAATAACACAACTATATGGACTGAAGTCTTCCTGACAATAACACAACTATATGGACTGAAGTCCTGCAGACAGACAATAACACAACTATATGGACTGAAGTCTTCCTGACAATAACACAACTATATGGACTGAAGTCTTCCTGACAATAACACAACTATATGGACTGAAGTCTTCCTGACAATAACACAACTATATGGACTGAAGTCTTCCTGACAATAACACAACTATATGGACTGAAGTCCTCACTGACAATAACACAACTATATGGACTGAAGTCTTCCTGACAATAACACAACTATATGGACTGAAGTCTTCCTGACAATAACACAACTATATGGACTGAAGTCTTCCTGACAATAACACAACTATATGGACTGAAGTCTTCCTGACAATAACACAACTATATGGACTGAAGTCTTCCTGACAATAACACAACTATATGGACTGAAGTCTTCCTGACAATAACACAACTATATGGACTGAAGTCTTCCTGACAATAACACAACTATATGGACTGAAGTCTTCCTGACAATAACACAACTATATGGACTGAAGTCTTCCTGACAATAACACAACTATATGGACTGAAGTCTTCCTGACAATAACACAACTATATGGACTGAAGTCTTCCTGACAATAACACAACTATATGGACTGAAGTCTTCCTGACAATAACACAACTATATGGACTGAAGTCTTCCTGACAATAACACAACTATATGGACTGAAGTCTTCCTGACAATAACACAACTATATGGACTGAAGTCTTCCTGACAATAACACAACTATATGGACTGAAGTCTTCCTGACAATAACACAACTATATGGACTGAAGTCTTCCTGACAATAACACAACTATATGGACTGAAGTCCTGCAACAGACAATAACACAACTATATGGACTGAAGTCTTCCTGACAATAACACAACTATATGGACTGAAGTCTTCCTGACAATAACACAACTATATGGACTGAAGTCTTCCTGACAATAACACAACTATATGGACTGAAGTCTTCCTGACAATAACACAACTATATGGACTGAAGTCTTCCTGACAATAACACAACTATATGGACTGAAGTCTTCCTGACAATAACACAACTATATGGACTGAAGTCTTCCTGACAATAACACAACTATATGGACTGAAGTCCTCCTGACAATAACACAACTATATGGACTGAAGTCTTCCTGACAATAACACAACTATATGGACTGAAGTCTTCCTGACAATAACACAACTATATGGACTGAAGTCTTCCTGACAATAACACAACTATATGGACTGAAGTCTTCCTGACAATAACACAACTATATGGACTGAAGTCTTCCTGACAATAACACAACTATATGGACTGAAGTCTTCCTGACAATAACACAACTATATGGACTGAAGTCTTCCTGACAATAACACAACTATATGGACTGAAGTCTTCCTGACAATAACACAACTATATGGACTGAAGTCTTCCTGACAATAACACAACTATATGGACTGAAGTCATCCTGACAATAACACAACTATATGGACTGAAGTCTTCCTGACAATAACACAACTATATGGACTGAAGTCTTCCTGACAATAACACAACTATATGGACTGAAGTCTTCCTGACAATAACACAACTATATGGACTGAAGTCTTCCTGACAATAACACAACTATATGGACTGAAGTCTTCCTGACAATAACACAACTATATGGACTGAAGTCTTCCTGACAATAACACAACTATATGGACTGAAGTCTTCCTGACAATAACACAACTATATGGACTGAAGTCTTCCTGACAATAACACAACTATATGGACTGAAGTCTTCCTGACAATAACACAACTATATGGACTGAAGTCCTGCAGACAGACAATAACACAACTATATGGACTGAAGTCTTCCTGACAATAACACAACTATATGGACTGAAGTCTTCCTGACAATAACACAACTATATGGACTGAAGTCTTCCTGACAATAACACAACTATATGGACTGAAGTCTTCCTGACAATAACACAACTATATGGACTGAAGTCCTGCAGACAGACAATAACACAACTATATGGACTGAAGTCTTCCTGACAATAACACAACTATATGGACTGAAGTCATCCTGACAATAACACAACTATATGGACTGAAGTCCTGCAGACAGACAATAACACAACTATATGGACTGAAGTCTTCCTGACAATAACACAACTATATGGACTGAAGTCTTCCTGACAATAACACAACTATATGGACTGAAGTCCTGCAGACAGACAATAACACAACTATATGGACTGAAGTCTTCCTGACAATAACACAACTATATGGACTGAAGTCTTCCAGACAATAACACAACTATATGGACTGAAGTCTTCCTGACAATAACACAACTATATGGACTGAAGTCTTCCTGACAATAACACAACTATATGGACTGAAGTCCTGCAGACAGACAATAACACAACTATATGGACTGAAGTCTTCCTGACAATAACACAACTATATGGACTGAAGTCTTCCTGACAATAACACAACTATATGGACTGAAGTCTTCCTGACAATAACACAACTATATGGACTGAAGTCTTCCTGACAATAACACAACTATATGGACTGAAGTCTTCCTGACAATAACACAACTATATGGACTGAAGTCCTGCAGACAGACAATAACACAACTATATGGACTGAAGTCTTCCTGACAATAACACAACTATATGGACTGAAGTCATCCTGACAATTACACAACTATATGGACTGAAGTCTTCCTGACAATAACACAACTATATGGACTGAAGTCTTCCTGACAATAACACAACTATATGGACTGAAGTCTTCCTGACAATAACACAACTATATGGACTGAAGTCTTCCTGACAATAACACAACTATATGGACTGAAGTCCTGCACAGACAATAACACAACTATATGGACTGAAGTCCTGCGACTGACAATAACACAACTATATGGACTGAAGTCTTCCTGACAATAACACAACTATATGGACTGAAGTCTTCCTGACAATAACACAACTATATGGACTGAAGTCTTCCTGACAATAACACAACTATATGGACTGAAGTCTTCCTGACAATAACACAACTATATGGACTGAAGTCCTGCAGACAGACAATAACACAACTATATGGACTGAAGTCTTCCTGACAATAACACAACTATATGGACTGAAGTCTTCCTGACAATAACACAACTATATGGACTGAAGTCTTCCTGACAATAACACAACTATATGGACTGAAGTCTTCCTGACAATAACACAACTATATGGACTGAAGTCTTCCTGACAATAACACAACTATATGGACTGAAGTCTTCCTGACAATAACACAACTATATGGACTGAAGTCTTCCTGACAATAACACAACTATATGGACTGAAGTCTTCCTGACAATAACACAACTATATGGACTGAAGTCTTCCTGACAATAACACAACTATATGGACTGAAGTCTTCCTGACAATAACACAACTATATGGACTGAAGTCTTCCTGACAATAACACAACTATATGGACTGAAGTCTTCCTGACAATAACACAACTATATGGACTGAAGTCCTCCTGACAATAACACAACTATATGGACTGAAGTCTTCCTGACAATAACACAACTATATGGACTGAAGTCTTCCTGACAATAACACAACTATATGGACTGAAGTCTTCCTGACAATAACACAACTATATGGACTGAAGTCTTCCTGACAATAACACAACTATATGGACTGAAGTCTTCCTGACAATAACACAACTATATGGACTGAAGTCTTCCTGACAATAACACAACTATATGGACTGAAGTCTTCCTGACAATAACACAACTATATGGACTGAAGTCTTCCTGACAATAACACAACTATATGGACTGAAGTCTTCCTGACAATAACACAACTATATGGACTGAAGTCTTCCTGACAATAACACAACTATATGGACTGAAGTCTTCCTGACAATAACACAACTATATGGACTGAAGTCTTCCTGACAATAACACAACTATATGGACTGAAGTCTTCCTGACAATAACACAACTATATGGACTGAAGTCTTCCTGACAATAACACAACTATATGGACTGAAGTCTTCCTGACAATAACACAACTATATGGACTGAAGTCTTCCTGACAATAACACAACTATATGGACTGAAGTCTTCCTGACAATAACACAACTATATGGACTGAAGTCTTCCTGACAATAACACAACTATATGGACTGAAGTCTTCCTGACAATAACACAACTATATGGACTGAAGTCTTCCTGACAATAACACAACTATATGGACTGAAGTCTTCCAGACAATAACACAACTATATGGACTGAAGTCTTCCTGACAATAACACAACTATATGGACTGAAGTCTTCCTGACAATAACACAACTATATGGACTGAAGTCTTCCTGACAATAACACAACTATATGGACTGAAGTCTTCCAGACAATAACACAACTATATGGACTGAAGTCTTCCTGACAATAACACAACTATATGGACTGAAGTCTTCCTGACAATAACACAACTATATGGACTGAAGTCTTCCTGACAATAACACAACTATATGGACTGAAGTCCTGCAGACAGACAATAACACAACTATATGGACTGAAGTCTTCCTGACAATAACACAACTATATGGACTGAAGTCTTCCTGACAATAACACAACTATATGGACTGAAGTCTTCCTGACAATAACACAACTATATGGACTGAAGTCTTCCTGACAATAACACAACTATATGGACTGAAGTCCTCCGCGACAATAACACAACTATATGGACTGAAGTCTTCCTGACAATAACACAACTATATGGACTGAAGTCTTCCTGACAATAACACAACTATATGGACTGAAGTCCTCACAGACAATAACACAACTATATGGACTGAAGTCTTCCTGACAATAACACAACTATATGGACTGAAGTCTTCCTGACAATAACACAACTATATGGACTGAAGTCCTGCCTGACAATAACACAACTATATGGACTGAAGTCTTCCTGACAATAACACAACTATATGGACTGAAGTCTTCCAGACAATAACACAACTATATGGACTGAAGTCTTCCTGACAATAACACAACTATATGGACTGAAGTCTTCCTGACAATAACACAACTATATGGACTGAAGTCTTCCAGACAATAACACAACTATATGGACTGAAGTCTTCCTGACAATAACACAACTATATGGACTGAAGTCTTCCTGACAATAACACAACTATATGGACTGAAGTCTTCCTGACAATAACACAACTATATGGACTGAAGTCTTCCTGACAATAACACAACTATATGGACTGAAGTCTTCCTGACAATAACACAACTATATGGACTGAAGTCCTGCCAGACAATAACACAACTATATGGACTGAAGTCTTCCTGACAATAACACAACTATATGGACTGAAGTCTTCCTGACAATAACACAACTATATGGACTGAAGTCTTCCTGACAATAACACAACTATATGGACTGAAGTCTTCCTGACAATAACACAACTATATGGACTGAAGTCTTCCTGACAATAACACAACTATATGGACTGAAGTCCTGCACAGACAATAACACAACTATATGGACTGAAGTCTTCCTGACAATAACACAACTATATGGACTGAAGTCTTCCTGACAATAACACAACTATATGGACTGAAGTCTTCCTGACAATAACACAACTATATGGACTGAAGTCTTCCTGACAATAACACAACTATATGGACTGAAGTCCTCGACAGACAATAACACAACTATATGGACTGAAGTCTTCCTGACAATAACACAACTATATGGACTGAAGTCTTCCTGACAATAACACAACTATATGGACTGAAGTCTTCACTGACAATAACACAACTATATGGACTGAAGTCCTGCCAGACAATAACACAACTATATGGACTGAAGTCTTCCTGACAATAACACAACTATATGGACTGAAGTCTTCCTGACAATAACACAACTATATGGACTGAAGTCCTCCAGACAATAACACAACTATATGGACTGAAGTCTTCCTGACAATAACACAACTATATGGACTGAAGTCTTCCTGACAATAACACAACTATATGGACTGAAGTCTTCCTGACAATAACACAACTATATGGACTGAAGTCTTCCTGACAATAACACAACTATATGGACTGAAGTCCTCCTGACAATAACACAACTATATGGACTGAAGTCTTCCTGACAATAACACAACTATATGGACTGAAGTCTTCCTGACAATAACACAACTATATGGACTGAAGTCTTCCTGACAATAACACAACTATATGGACTGAAGTCTTCCTGACAATAACACAACTATATGGACTGAAGTCCTGCCAGACAATAACACAACTATATGGACTGAAGTCTTCCTGACAATAACACAACTATATGGACTGAAGTCTTCCTGACAATAACACAACTATATGGACTGAAGTCTTCCTGACAATAACACAACTATATGGACTGAAGTCTTCCTGACAATAACACAACTATATGGACTGAAGTCTTCCTGACAATAACACAACTATATGGACTGAAGTCTTCCTGACAATAACACAACTATATGGACTGAAGTCTTCCTGACAATAACACAACTATATGGACTGAAGTCCTCCTGACAATAACACAACTATATGGACTGAAGTCTTCCTGACAATAACACAACTATATGGACTGAAGTCTTCCTGACAATAACACAACTATATGGACTGAAGTCCTCCTGACAATAACACAACTATATGGACTGAAGTCTTCCTGACAATAACACAACTATATGGACTGAAGTCTTCCTGACAATAACACAACTATATGGACTGAAGTCCTGCACAGACAATAACACAACTATATGGACTGAAGTCTTCCTGACAATAACACAACTATATGGACTGAAGTCTTCCTGACAATAACACAACTATATGGACTGAAGTCTTCCTGACAATAACACAACTATATGGACTGAAGTCTTCCTGACAATAACACAACTATATGGACTGAAGTCTTCCTGACAATAACACAACTATATGGACTGAAGTCTTCCAGACAATAACACAACTATATGGACTGAAGTCTTCCTGACAATAACACAACTATATGGACTGAAGTCTTCCTGACAATAACACAACTATATGGACTGAAGTCTTCCTGACAATAACACAACTATATGGACTGAAGTCTTCCTGACAATAACACAACTATATGGACTGAAGTCTTCCTGACAATAACACAACTATATGGACTGAAGTCTTCCTGACAATAACACAACTATATGGACTGAAGTCTTCCTGACAATAACACAACTATATGGACTGAAGTCTTCCTGACAATAACACAACTATATGGACTGAAGTCTTCCTGACAATAACACAACTATATGGACTGAAGTCTTCCTGACAATAACACAACTATATGGACTGAAGTCTTCCTGACAATAACACAACTATATGGACTGAAGTCCTGCAGACAGACAATAACACAACTATATGGACTGAAGTCTTCCTGACAATAACACAACTATATGGACTGAAGTCTTCCTGACAATAACACAACTATATGGACTGAAGTCTTCCTGACAATAACACAACTATATGGACTGAAGTCTTCCTGACAATAACACAACTATATGGACTGAAGTCTTCCTGACAATAACACAACTATATGGACTGAAGTCATCCTGACAATAACACAACTATATGGACTGAAGTCTTCCTGACAATAACACAACTATATGGACTGAAGTCTTCCTGACAATAACACAACTATATGGACTGAAGTCTTCCAGACAATAACACAACTATATGGACTGAAGTCTTCCTGACAATAACACAACTATATGGACTGAAGTCTTCCTGACAATAACACAACTATATGGACTGAAGTCTTCCAGACAATAACACAACTATATGGACTGAAGTCTTCCTGACAATAACACAACTATATGGACTGAAGTCTTCCTGACAATAACACAACTATATGGACTGAAGTCTTCGCTGACAATAACACAACTATATGGACTGAAGTCTTCCTGACAATAACACAACTATATGGACTGAAGTCTTCCTGACAATAACACAACTATATGGACTGGAAGTCTTCCTGACAATAACACAACTATATGGACTGAAGTCTTCCTGACAATAACACAACTATATGGACTGAAGTCTTCCAGACAATAACACAACTATATGGACTGAAGTCTTCCAGACAATAACACAACTATATGGACTGAAGTCTTCCTGACAATAACACAACTATATGGACTGAAGTCTTCCAGACAATAACACAACTATATGGACTGAAGTCATCCTGACAATTACACAACTATATGGACTGAAGTATTCCTGACAATAACACAACTATATGGACTGAAGTCTTCCTGACAATAACACAACGACTATATGGACTGAAGTCTTCCTGACAATAACACAACTATATGGACTGAAGTCTTCCAGACAATAACACAACTATATGGACTGAAGTCTTCCTGACAATAACACAACTATATGGACTGAAGTCTTCCAGACAATAACACAACTATATGGACTGAAGTCTTCCTGACAATAACACAACTATATGGACTGGAAGTCCTCCTGACGAAATAACACAACTATATCCGGACTGAAGTCCAGACAGACAATAACACAACTATATGG
>NW_025549504.1:0-27962 GCF_905237065.1 Salmo salar | reverse complement strand
TATATGGACTGAAGATGTTTCCTCTATAACAGAAGAGGAGTCAACTCTCCTCAGACGTTCCAGAACAAACTGCCAACCATGCCTTTGGGGGGGGAGTACACTGAGTTCAACTACTGATCACGGGAACAACTGGATGAAATGAACTAGCAAATGGACGGCCATGGACTTACTGATACCTAGAACGCAGTGTTAGCAGCTCGTCTTAATCTACTGTCCTGCCAGACAGCCTAGCTAGAACCAAACAGAACGGTCACGTCCAGCATTCCTTCCCTCCGTTGTTTGGGTTAGACGGAACGGTGATATAGAAGTGAAGGGGGTTGCAGTGAGTTCTGACGGACCTTCTGCCAGAATATTAGAATGAGCTCTGCATTAATGGATCGCTGTTCATACATTGGTGTCATCTGTTCCCTGGTAGTGTATATACTACCTATTCCCTATATACTGCACTAATTAGGGGCCCCATAAGGCTGGGCAAAAAGTAGTTCACGTCCTAGGGAATAGGGTGCCGTTTGGGGTCTCACCCTACAGGTTATTTCTCCTGTTTCCCCTGTGGTTTACAAGGTCCTTTCTCCTCTGAACACGGCCTGACCTTCCACTGACCTCACGTCGCAGGGATGAGTCAGTCACCAGCTGTCCTGAAGCTCACTATGCTGATAGGGCTCTGGTCTAAAGTAGCGCACTATATAGGGAATAGGGTTCTATAGGGCCCTGGTCTAAAGTAGTGCACTATATATAGGGAATAGGGTTCTATAGGGCTCTGGTCTAAACTAGTGCACTATATAGGGAATATGGTTCTATAGGGCCCTGGTCTAAAGAAGTGCACTATATAGGGAATTAGGTTCTATATGGCTCTGGTCTAAAGTAGTGCACTATATAGGGAATAGGGTTCTATAGGGCCCTGGTCTAAAGTAGTGCACTATATAGGGAATAGGGTTCTATAGGGCCCTGGTCTAAAGTAGTGCACTATATAGGGCTCTGGTCTAAAGTAGTGCACTATATAGGGCTCTGGTTTAAAGTAGTGTACTATATAGGGCTCTGGTCTAAAGTAGTGCACTATATAGGGTTCTGGTCTAAAGTAGTGCACTATATAGGGCCTTGGTCTAAAGTAGTGTACTATATAGGGCTCTGGTCTAAAGTAGTGCACTATATAGGGCTCTGATCTAAAGTAGTGCACTATATAGGGAATAGGGTTCCTTAGGTCCATGGTCTAAAGTAGTGTACCATATAGGGAATAGGGTTCTATAGGGCCCTGGTCTAAAGTAGTGTACTATATAGGGCCCTGGTCTAAAGTAGTGCACTATATAGGGCCCTGGTCTAAAGTAGTGCACTATATAGGGTCCTGGTCTAAAGTAGTGCACTATACAGGGCTCTGGTCTAAAGTAGTGCATTATATAGGGAATAGGGCTCTGGTCTAAAGTAGTGCACTATATAGGGCTCTGGTCTAAAGTAGTGCACTATATAGGGCTCTGGTCTAAAGTAGTGTACTATATAGGGCTCTGGACTAAAGTAGTGCACTATATAGGGCTCTAGTCTAAAGTAGTGCACTATATAGGGCTCTGGTCTAAAGTACATGTCAGTGTGCACTGTGCCCGGCCCGCCACAGGAGTCGCTAGAGAGCGATGGGACAAGGACATGCCGGCCGGCCGGCCAAACCCTCTCCTAACCCAGACGATGCTGTGAGACGGTCGCGGCTGACTGCGACACAGCCTGGGATTGAACACGGGTCTGTAGTGACGCCTCTAGCACTGCGATGCAGTGCCTTAGATCGCTGTGCCACTCGGGAGGCCCAACGGCCAGAGAGTTATATGTAATTAGAGTCTGGAGCCTGTATCAGCCAGCTAGATCAGAAGGGCCTGTATCAGCCAGCCAGATCAGAAGGGCCTGTATCAGCCAGCCAGTTCAGAAGGGCCTGTATCAGCCAGCCAGATCAGAAGGGCCTGTATCAGCCAGCCAGATCAGAAGGGCCTGTATCAGCCAGCCAGGTCAGAAGGGCCTGTATCAGCCAGCCAGGTCAGAAGGGCCTGTATCAGCCAGCCAGTTCAGAAGGGTCTGTATCAGCCAGCCAGATCAACCAGTAGTATTATAATAGTATTACAGTGTTGTTTCTCCTAACTCCCAGTATATAGTATTATAATAGTAGTAGTGTTGTTTCTCCTAACTCCCAGTATATAGTATTATAATAGTAGTACAGTGTTGTTTCTCCTAACTCCCAGTATATAGTATTATAATAGTAGTAGTGTTGTTTCTCCTAACTCCCCAGTATATAGTATTATAATAGTAGTACAGTGTTGTTTCTCCTAACTCCCAGTATATAGTATTATAATAGTAGTACAGTGTTGTTTCTCCTAACTCCCAGTATATAGTATTATAATAGTAGTACAGTGTTGTTTCTCCTAACTCCCCAGTATATAGTATTATAATAGTAGTACAGTGTTGTTTCTCCTAACTCCCAGTATATAGTATTATAATAGTAGTACAGTGTTGTTTCTCCTAACTCCCAGTATATATTATTATAATAGTAGTACAGTGTTGTTTCTCTTAACTCCCAGTATATAGTATTATAATAGTAGTAGTGTTGTTTCTCCTAACTCCCAGTATATAGTATTATAATAGTAGTACAGTGTTGTTTCTCCTAACTCCCAGTATATAGTATTATAATAGTAGTACAGTGTTGTTTCTCCTAACTCCCCAGTATATAGTATTATAATAGTAGTAGTGTTGTTTCTCCTAACTCCCAGTATATAGTATTATAATAGTAATACAGTGTTGTTTCTCCTAACTCCCAGTATATAGTATTATAATAGTAGTACAGTGTTGTTTCTCCTAACTCCCCAGTATATAGTATTATAATAGTAGTACAGTGTTGTTTCTCCTAACTCCCAGTATATAGTATTGTAATAGTATTACAGTGTTGTTTCTCCTAACTCCCGGTATATAATATTATAATAGTAGTACAGTGTTGTTTCTCCTAACTCCCAGTATATAGTATTATAATAGTAGTACAGTGCTGTTTCTCCTAACTCCCAGGATATAGTATTATAATACTCTTTGATAATGTCTGTCCCTTCAGGTGAGACTGTGATTAAAGCATCATCATTTAGGTAAACGTAATGGAAACCATAGTAGTGGTTTGTACATCCTACGCAAATGTTTTATAACAAAGTATAAGACACCATTTTTTTTTAAACTAACGTGATGTGACTACTTCCAGGAAGCTAAACCGGTTTTGAAGAGTAGGTGTGATCCACACAGCCGTTCAGTTTCCACAGGAACAAGAAGCTGAATGGAATAACACGGGACACATAGTCATAGACATATATGCTCTGTCAGAACTAATACTGGATGAAATATAGAAATCTACAGTTGCAATGGAATAGAGGTCTAGGTTTAGAGAGAGAGAGAGAGAGAGAGAGAGAGACAGAGAGAGAGAGGAGACAGAGAGAGAGAGAGAGAGAGAGACAGAGAGAGAGAGACAGAGAGACGAGACAGAGAGTGCGAGAGACAGAGAGCGCGAGAGACAGAGAGCGCGAGAGACAGAGAGCGAGAGAGACAGAGAGCGAGAGACACAGAGCGCGAGAGACAGAGAGCGCGAGAGACAGAGAGCGCGAGAGAGACAGAGAGCGCAGAGAGAGAGAGAGAGAGAGAGAGAGAGAGAGAGAGAGAGAGAGAGACAGAGAGAAAAGAGAGAGAGAGAGAGAGAGAGAGAGAGCGAGAGAGAGAGAGAGAAAGAGAGAGACAGAGAGAGAGAGGAGACAGAGTGCGAGAGACAGAGCGAGAGAGAGAGACGAGACAGAGAGAGAGACAGAGAGTGCGAGAGACAGAGAGTGCGAGAGACAGAGAGACAGAGAGAGAGACAGAGAGAGAGAGAGACAGAGAGAGAGAGAGAGACAGAGAGAGAGAGAGACAGAGAGAGAGAGACAGAGAGAGAGAGACAGAGAGACAGAGAGAGAGACAGAGAGACAGAGAGAGAGAGAGAGAGACAGACAGAGAGAGAGAGAGCGAGCCCAGGCCGTGAGCAGGCAAACAGGCCCAACCCCCACTCTAACACCAGCCCAAACCAATGGCATGTACCAGATGCTCAGCAGGCTCTGCTCACACTTACTGGTCTGAGGCCAAACCACACGACTAAAAACATTAGACACTTTATGGAACACAAAGCCTTCACCACCTCATCCTAGAATATCCAAGGCCTGAGGTCATCTGCCTTTGGCCTAAAGAGCAGGAACCTGGACTTCACCAAAGAAATCGGAAACACAGACATTGTCATCCTACAAGAAACCTGGTATAGAGGAGACGGACCCACTGGTTGCCCTCTAGGTTACAGAGAGCTGGTAGTCCCATCCACCACACTACCAGGTGGTATAGAGGAGACGGACCCACTGGTTGCCCTCTAGGTTACAGAGAGCTGGTAGTCCCATCCACCACACTACCAGGTGGGTGGTATAGAGGAGACGGACCCACTGGTTGTCCTCTAGGTTACAGAGAGCTGGTAGTCCCATCCACCACACTACCAGGTGAGTGGTATAGAGGAGACGGACCCACTGGTTGCCCTCTAGGTTACAGAGAGCTGGTAGTCCCATCCACCACACTACCAGGTGGGTGGTACAGAGGAGACGGACCCACTGGTTGTCCTCTAGGTTACAGAGAGCTGGTAGTCCCATCCACCACACTACCAGGTGTGTGGTATAGAGGAGACGGACCCACTGGTTGTCCTCTAGGTTACAGAGAGCTTGTAGTCCCATCCACCACACTACCAGGTGGTATAGAGGAGACGGACCCACTGGTTGCCCTCTAGGTTACAGAGAGCTGGTAGTCCCATCCACCACACTACCAGGTGGGTGGTATAGAGGAGACGGACCCACTGGTTGCCCTCTAGGTTACAGAGAGCTGGTAGTCCCATCCACCAAACTACCAGGTGGGTGGTATAGAGGTGATGGACCCACTGGTTGCCCTCTAGGTTACAGAGAGCTGGTAGTCCCATCCACCACACTACCAGGTGGGTGGTATAGAGGAGACGGACCCACTGGTTGCCCTCTAGGTTACAGAGAGCTGGTAGTCCCATCCACCACACTACCAGGTGGGTGGTATAGAGGAGACGGACCCACTGGTTGTCCTCTAGGTTACAGAGAGCTGGTAGTCCCATCCACCACACTACCAGGTGGGTGGTATAGAGGAGACGGACCCACTGGTTACCCTCTAGGTTACAGAGAGCTGGTAGTCCCATCCACCACACTACCAGGTGGGTGGTATAGAGGAGACGGACCCACTGGTTGCCCTCTAGGTTACAGAGAGCTGGTAGTCCCATCCACCACACTACCAGGTGTGTGGTATAGAGGAGACGGACCCACTGGTTGTCCTCTAGGTTACAGAGAGCTGGTAGTCCCATCCACCACACTACCAGGTGTGAAACAGGGAAGGGACTCAGGGGCTAAATCCCTCTAGACCTAACTCACTCCATTAAAGTAATCAAAACACAAACATTTTACATTTGGCTACATTTGGCCCAGGGACATGTACTAGTCTGTGGTGACCTAAATGCCAGATCTGGACAAGAACCGGACCCCCTCAGCACACAGGGGGACAAACCCCTACCTGGAGGTGACAGCATTCCCTCAGCACACAGGGGGGACAAACACCTACCTGGAGGGGACAGCATTCCCTCAGCACACAGGGGGACAAACACCTACCTGGAGGGGACAGCATTCCCTCAGCACACAGGGGGACAAAACACCTACCGGGAGGGGACAGCATTCCCTCAGCACACAGGGGGACAAACACCTACCTGGAGGGGACAGCATTCCCTCCCCCATATGCCCCCCTGGACACAACTACGACAACATAACCAACAAAAACAGGTCACAACTCCTGCAGCTCTGTCGCACCCTGGGTCTGTACATAGTCAATGGTAGGCTTGGAGGGGACTCCTATGGTAGGTACACCTATAGCTCATCTCTTGGCAGTAGTACTGTAGACTACTTTATCACTGACCTCAACCCAGAGTCTCTCAGAGCGTTCACAGTCAGCCCACTGACACCCCTATCAGATCACAGCAAAATCACAGTCTACTTGAACAGAGCAATACTCAAATCATGAGGCATCGAAGCAAAAGGAACTGAGTAATATTAAGAAATGCTATAGATGGAAGGAAAGTAGTATGGAAACCTGCCAAAAAAAACAATTAGGCAACAACAATTTCAATCCCTTTTAGACAACTTCCTGGACAAAACGTTCCGCAGTAGAAAATCTTAACAGTATATTTGACCTCTCAGCTTCCCCATCAAATCAAAAAAAATTCAAACAGAAAACAGAAGAAAATGAACAACAATGACAAATGGTTTGATGAAGAATGCAAAGACATAAGAAATAAATTAAGAAACCTGTCCAACCAAAAACAGAGAGACCCAGAAAACCTGAGTCTACGCCTTCACTATGGTGAATCACTAAAACAATACAGAAATACACTACGGAAAAAGAAGGAACAGCACGTCAGAGATCAGCTCAATGTAATTGAAGAATCCATAGAATCAAACCACTTCTGGGAAAATTGGAAAGCACTAAACAAACAAAAACACAAAGAGTTATCTATCCAAAATGGAGATGTATGAATAAACCACTTCTCCAATCTTTTTGGCTCTATAACAAAGAACAAACAGCAAAAACATATACATGATCAAATACAAATCTTAGAATCAACTATTAAAGACTACCAGAAACCACTGGATTCTCCAATTTACCTTGAATGAACTACAGGACAAAATACAAACCCTCCAACCCAAAAAGACCTGTGGTGTTGATGGCATCCTCAATGAAATGATCAAATATACAGATAACAAATTCCATTTGGCTATACTAAAACTCTTTAACATCATCCTCAACTCTGGCATCTTCCCCAATATTTGGAACCAAGGACTGATCACCCCAATCCACAAAAGTGGAGACAAATTTGACCCCAATAACAGCCATGGGATATGCCTCAACAACAACCTTGGGAAAATCCTCTGCATTATCATTAACAGCAGACTCGTACATTTCCTCAGTGAAAACAATGTCCTGAGCAAATGTCAAATTGTTTTTTACCAAATTATCGTACGACAGACCACGTATTCACCCTGCACACCCTAATTGACAAACAAACCAAAACAAAGGCAAAGACTTCTCATGCTTTGTTGATTTCAAAAAAGCCTTTGACTCAATTTGGCATGAGGGTCTGCTATACAAATAGATGGAAAGTGGTGTTCGCGGGAAAAATATACGACATTATAAAATCCATGTACACAAACAACAAGTGTGCGGTTAAATCAGGCAAAAAACACACATTTCTTCCCACAGGGCCGTGGGGTGAGACAGGGATGCAGCTTGAGCCCCACCCTCTTCAACATTTATATCAACGAATTGGCGAGAGCACTAGAACAGCCTGCAGCACCCGGCCTCACCCTACTAGAATCTGAAGTCAAATGTCTACTGTTTGCTGATGATCTGGTGCTTCTGTCACCAACCAAGGAGGGCCTACAGCAGCACCTAGATCTTCTGCACAGATTCTGTCAGACCTGGGCCCTGCCAGACCTGGGCCCTGTCAGACCTGGGCCCTGTCAGACCTGGGCCCTGATAGTAAATCTCAGTAAAACCAAAATAATGGTGTTCCAAAAAAGGTTGACATACCAATTAGGATCTGGCAAAAATACTTGAATCAGTTATAGAACCCATTACCCTTTATGGTTGTGAGGTCTGGGGTCCGCTCACCAACCAAGAATTCACTAAATGGGACAAACATCAAATTGAGACTCTGCATGCAGAATTCTGCAAAAATATCTTCCGTGTACAACGTAAAACACCAAATAATGCATGCAGAGCAGAATTAGGCCGATACCCGCTAATTATCAAAATCCAGAAAAGAGACGTTAAATTCTACAACCACCTAAAAGGAAGCGATTCCCAAACCTTCTATAACAAAGCCATCACCTACAGAGAGACGAACCTGGAGAAGAGTCCCCTAAGCAAGCTGGTCCTGGGGCTCTGTTCAAACACAAACAGACCCCACAGAGCCCCAGGACAGCAACACAATTTAACCCAACCGAATCATGATAAAACAAAAAGATAATTACTTGACACATTGGAAAGAATTAACCAAAAAACAGAGCAAACTAGAATGTTATTTGGCCCTAAACAGAGAGAACACAGTGGCAGAATACTTGACCACTGTGACTAACCCAAACTTAAGGAAAGCTTTGACTATGTACAGACTCAGTGAGCATAGCCTTGCTATTGAGAAAGGCCGCCGTAGGCAGACCTGGCTCTCAAGAGAAGACAGGCTATGTGCAACACTGCCCACAAAATGAGGTGGAAACTGAGCTGCACTTCCTAACCTCCTGCCAAATGTATGACCATATTAGAGACACATATTTCCCTCAGATTACACAGATACACAAAGACTTTGAAAACAAACCCAATCTTGATAAACTCCCATATCTACTGGGTGAAATACCACAGTGTGCCATTACAGCAGCAAGATTTGTGACCTGTTGCCACAAGAAAAGGGCAACCAGTGAAGAACAAACACCATTGTAAATACAACCCATATTTATGTTTATTTATTTGCCCTTTTGTACTTTAACTATTTGTACATCATTACAACACTGTATATAGACATATGACATTTTAAATATCTTTATTATTTTGGAACTTCTATGAGCGTCATGTTAACTGTTCATTTGTATTGTTTATTTCACTTTTGTATATTAACTACCTCACTTGCTTTAGCAATGTTAACATATGTTTCCCCATGCCAATAAAGCCCCTTGAATTGAGAGAGAGAGAGAGAGAGAGAGAGAGAGAGAGAGATCAAGAAAGAGAGAGAGATCAAGAAAGAGAGAGTGAGAGAAAGAGAGAGAGAGAGTGAGAGAAAGAGAGAGATAGAGAAAGAGAGCACAAAAGAGAGAGTGAGAGAATGAGAGAGGGCAAGATAAATAGAGCAAGAGAAAAAGAGAGGGAGAAAAAAGAGAGGAAAAAGAAAGAAAAAGTAGGGGGGAGAGAGAAAGAGCCTTTACAGCCTGGTCATTTTTCATCCCAGGCACCAGAGAGGCAGATCTCAGCTGTGGCAGAACAAACCCAATATCCAGAAGAGAGGGAAGCAGGGTCTGTTACTAAAGTGAATTACAACACTGTGGATATCTCAGTAGATCTGGCAGTGAAAACATAAAATGAAATAAAAAAATGAAAAGTGACGGAATTGAACAGCAGGAGAGGGCTCTTGTATTTCTTTGTCCTATTTGTCCCGTGGAGGCAGTCTCCTGGCTCATCGTCTCCTTGAAACCCAGCAGTCTCCTGGCTCATCGTCTCCTTGAAACCCAGCAGTCTCCTGGCTCATGGGCTCCTTGAAATCCAGCAGTCTCCTGGCTAATGGTCTCCTTGAAACCCAGCAGTCTCCTGGTTAATGGTCTCCTTGAAACCCAGCAGTCTCCTGGCTAATGGTCTCCTTGAAACCCAGCAGTCTCCTGGTTAATGGGCTCCTTGAAACCCAGCAGTCTCCTGGCAACACTGTGGATATCTCAGTAGATCTGGAGGTGAAAACATAAAATGAAATAAAAAAATGAAAAGTGACGGAATTGAACAGCAGGAGTGGGCTCTTGTATTTCTTTGTCCTATTTGTCCCGTGGAGGCAGTCTCCTGGCTCATCGTCTCCCTGAAACCCAGCAGTCTCCTGGCTCATCGTCTCCTTGAAACCCAGCAGTCTCCTGGCTCATGGGCTCCTTGAAATCCAGCAGTCTCCTGGCTAATGGTCTCCTTGAAACCCAGCAGTCTCCTGGTTAATGGGCTCCTTGAAACCCAGCAGTCTCCTGGCTAATGGTCTCCTTGAAACCCAGCAGTCTCCTGGCTAATGGTCTCCTTGAAACCCAGCAGTCTCCTGGCTAATGGGCTCCTTGAAACCCAGCAGTCTCCTGGCTAATGGGCTCCTTGAAACCCAGCAGTCTCCTGGCTAATTGGCTCCTTGAAACCCAGCAGTCTCCTGGCTCATGGTCTCCTTGAAACCCAGCAGTCTCCTGGCTGATGGTCTCCTTGAAACCCAGCAGTCTCCTGGCTCATGGTCTCCTTGAAACCCAGCAGTCTCCTGGTTAATGGGCTCCTTGAAACCCAGCAGTCTCCTGGCTAATGGTCTCCTTGAAACCCAGCAGTCTCCTGGCTCATGGTCTCCCTTGAAACCCAGCAGTCTCCTGGCTCATGGTCTCCTTGAAACCCAGCAGTCTCCTGGTTAATGGGCTCCTTGAAACCCAGCAGTCTCCTGGCTAATGGTCTCCTTGAAACCCAGCAGTCTCCTGGCTCATGGTCTCCTTGAAACCCAGCAGTCTCCTGGCTAATGGGCTCCTTGAAACCCAGCAGTCTCCTGGCTAATGGGCTCCTTGAAACCCAGCAGTCTCCTGGCTAATTGGCTCCTTGAAACCCAGCAGTCTCCTGGCTCATGGTCTCCTTGAAACCCAGCAGTCTCCTGGCTGATGGTCTCCTTGAAACCCAGCAGTCTCCTGGCTCATGGTCTCCTTGAAACCCAGCAGTCTCCTGGTTAATGGGCTCCTTGAAACCCAGCAGTCTCCTGGCTAATGGTCTCCTTGAAACCCAGCAGTCTCCTGGCTCATGGTCTCCTTGAAACCCAGCAGTCTCCTGGCTCCTGGTCTCCTTGAAACCCAGCAGTCTCCTGGCTAATGGTCTCCTTGAAACCCAGCAGTCTCCTGGTTAATGGGCTCCTTGAAACCCAGCAGTCTCCTGGCTAATGGTTTAATTGAAACCCTGCAGTCTCCTGGCTAATGGTCTAATTGAAACCCAGCAGTCTCCTGGCTCATGGTCTCCTTGAAACCCAGCAGTCTCCTGGCTCATCGTCTCCTTGAAACCCAGCAGTCTCCTGGTTAATGGTCTCCTTGAAACCCAGCAGTCTCCTGGTTCATGGTCTCCTAGAAACCCAGCAGTCTCCTGGCTCATGGTCTCCTTGAAACCCAGCAGTCTCCTGGCTCATGGGCTCCTTGAAACCCAGCAGTCTCCTGGCTAATTGGCTCCTTGAAACCCAGCAGTCTCCTGGCTCATGGTCTCCTTGAAACCCAGCAGTCTCCTGGCTCATGGTCTCCTTGAAACCCACCAGTCTCCTGGCTAATGGTCTCCTTGAAACCCAGCAGTCTCCTGGCTAATGGGCTCTTGAAACCCAACAGAGGGACCCACTTAGACAGAGGAAAGTGTCCAGGCCACACTAGGGTTAAAGCCCAAATGCCACCCTATTCCCTACATAGTGCACTACTTTTGACAGAGCCCTGGTCAAAAGTAGAGCACTGTATAGGGAATAGGGTGAAATTTGGGAAACATCCTAAACCATCTATCCTGATGGGCTTGACCTCGTACAACCATCCAGAAGTCTCGCAAGCTTACATTCTGTTTCACACACAGATTCCTGCAAACCTGATGATGGAAGCAGCTAACCAAAGTGCTGCAGGCCAGTGACACCCTAGATAATGGAAGCAGCTAACCAAAGTGTTGCAGGCCAGTGACAACCTAGATAATGGAAGCAGCTAACAAAAGTGATGCAGGCCAGTAACACCCTAGATAATGGAAGCAGCTAACCAAAGTGCTGCAGGCCAGTAATACCCTAGATAATGAAAGCAGCTAACCAAAGTGCTGCAGGCCAGTAACACCCTAGATAATGGAAGCAGCTAACCAAAGTGCTTCAGGACAGAAACCCTCCAGATGATGGAAGCAGCTAACCAAAGCTTCAGGACAGAAACCCTCCAGATAATGGAAGCAGCTTCAGGACAGAAACCCTCCAGATAATGGAAGCAGCTAACCAAAGCTTCAGGACAGAAACCCTCCAGATAATGGCAGCAGCTAACCAAAGTGCTTCAGGACAGAAACCCTCCAGATGATGGAAGCAGCTAACCAAAGCTTCAGGACAGAAACCCTCCAGATAATGGAAGCAGCTTCAGGACAGAAATCCTCCAGATAATGGAAGCAGCTTCAGGACAGAAACCCCTCCAGATAATGGCAGCAGCTAACCAAAGTGCTTCAGGACAGAAACCCCATGCAGTCCGTCCTCAGAGAATAGTTGTCCTGACATTCACTTCAGTTGATACGGTGGTTCCTGAAACTGCATGTTGTGGACATGGTTTCATCAGTATCGGACATGACTTTTGTCATTGGGTTTCATGGAACACAACACGACACATGGATACATCCCTGTTTTCTATGGATGAAGGATATATGGGCAAACTGGATGTGTTTTACATGTTATTATTCCACATCCTATGCTTCCAATGGTTCCCTATAGACTAGTTCTGACCCAATGGTTCCCTATAGACTAGTACTGACCCAACGGTTCCCTATAGACTAGGACCCAATGGATCCCTATAGACTAGGACTGACCCAATGGTTCCCTATAGACTAGGACTGACCCAATGGTTCCTTATAGACAAGGGCTGACCCAATGGTTCCCTATAGACTAGGACTGACCCAATGGTTCCCTATAGACGAGGACTGACCCAATGGTTCCCTATAGACTAGGACTAACCCAATGGTTCCTTATAGACTAGGGCTGAC
Source organism: Salmo salar (assembly GCF_905237065.1). NCBI lineage: Eukaryota > Metazoa > Chordata > Actinopteri > Salmoniformes > Salmonidae > Salmo > Salmo salar. The sequence continues at coordinate 15,398 of NW_025549504.1, read as the reverse complement.
CCAATGGTTCCCTATAGACTAGGACTGACCCAATGGTTCCCTATAGACTAGGACTGACCCAATGGTTCCCTATAGACAAGGACTGACCCAATGGTTCCCTATAGACAAGGACTGACCCAATGGTTCCCTATAGACTAGGACTGATGACCCAGTGGTTTCCTATAGACTAGGACTGACCCAATGGTTCCCTATAGACAAGGACTGACCCAATGGTTCCCTATAGACGAGGACTGACCCAATGGTTCCCTATAGACTAAGACTAACTCAATGGTTCCTTATAGACTAGGGCTGACCCAATGGTTCCCTATAGACTAGGACTGACCCAATGGTTCCCTATAGACTAGGACCCAATGGTTCCCTATAGACTAGGACCCAATGGTTCCCTATAGACTAGGACCCAATGGTTCCCTATAGACTAGGACTGACCCAATGGTTCCCTATAGACTAGGGCTGACCCAATGGTTCCCTATAGACTAGGACTGACCCAATGGTTCCCTATAGACTAGGGCTGACCCAATGGTTCCCTATAGACAAGTACTGACCCATTGGTTCCCTATAGACGAGGACTGGCCCCCTCCCAGTTAGGGGGAGTGATGAGCTCTACAGCAGAGTCTCACAACTCAATCGCTGGTTGAAAACTGTTTTCTGCCCCTCCCAAAAGATAGAATTTGTAGATAATTGGCCCTCTTTCTGGGACTCACCCACAAACAGGACCAAGCCTGGCCTGTTGAGGAGTGACGGACTCCATCCTAGCTGGAGGGGTGCTCTCATCTTATCTACGAACATAGACAGGGCTCTAACTCCTCTAGCTCCACAATGAAATAGGGTGCAGGCCAGGCAGCAGGCTGTTAGCCAGCCTGCCAGCTTAGTGGAGTCTGCCACTAGCACAGTCAGTGTAGTCAGCTCAGCTTCCCCCATTGAGACCGTGTCTGTGCCTCGATCTAGGTTGGGCAAAATTAAAAATGGCGGTGTTCGCTTTAGCAATCTCACTAGTATAAAGACCTCCTCCATTCCTGCCATTATTGAAAGAGATTGTGATACCTCACATCTCAAAATTGGGTTACTTAATGTTAGATCCCTCACTTCCAAGGCAGTTATAGTCAATGAACTAATCACTGATAATAATCTTGATGTGATTGGCCTGACTGAAACATGGCTTAAGCCTGATGAATTTACTGTGTTAAATGAGGCCTCACCCCCAGGTTACATTAGTGACCATACCCCCGTGCATCCGGCAAAGGCGGAGGTGTTGCTAACATTCACGATAGCAAATTTCAATTTACAAAAAAAAAACAACAATGACGTTTTCGTCTTTTGAGCTTCTAGTCATGAAATCTATGCAGCCTACTCACTCACTTTTTATAGCTACTGTTTATAGGCCTCCTGGGCCATATGCAGTGTTCCTCACTGAGTTCCCTGAATTCCTATCGGATCTTGTAGTCATAGCAGATAATATTCTAATTTTTGGTGACTTTAACATTCACATGGAAAAGTCCACAGACCCACTCCAAAAGGCTTTCGGAGCCATCATCGACTCAGTGGGTTTTGTCCAACATGTCTCTGGACCTACTCACTGCCACAGTCATACTCTGGACCTAGTTTTGTCCCATGGAATAAATGTTGTGGATCTAAATGTTTTTCCTCATAATCCTGGACTATCGGACCACCATTTTATTACGTTTGCAATTGCAACAAATAATCTGCTCAGACCCCAACCAAGGAGCATTAAAAGTCGTGCTATAAATTCTCAGACAACCCAAAGATTCCTTGATGCCCTTCCAGACTGCCTCTGCCTACCCAAGGACGTCAGAGGACAAAAATCAGTTAACCACCTAACCGAGGAACTCAATTTAACCTTGCGCAATACCCTAGATGCAGTTGCACCCCTAAAAACTAAAAACATCTGTCATAAGAAACTAGCTCCCTGGTATACAGAAAATACACGAGCTCTGAAGCAAGCTTCCAGAAAATTGGAACGGAAATGGCGCCACACCAAACTGGAAGTCTTCCGACTAGCTTGGAAAGACAGTACCGTGCAGTATCGAAGAGCCCTTACTGCTGCTCGATCATCCTATTTTCCAACTTAATTGAGGAAAATAAGAACAATCCGAAATTTCTTTTTGATACTGTCGCAAAGCTAACTAAAAAGCAGCCTTCGCAAATGGAGGATGGCTTTCACTTCAGCAGTAATAAATTTATGAACTTCTTTGAGGAAAAGATCATGATCATTAGAAAGCAAATTACAGACTCCTCTTTAAATCTGGGTATTCCTCCAAAGCTCCATTGTCCTGAGTCTGCACAACTCTGCCAGGACCTAGGATCAAGGGAGATACTAAAGTGTTTTAGTACTATATCTCTTGACGCAATGATGAAAATAATCATGGCCTCCAAACCCTCAAGCTGCATACTGGACCCTATTCCAACTAAACTACTGAAAGAGCTGCTTCCTGTGCTTGGCCCTCCTATGTTGAACATAATAAACGGCTCTCTATCCACCGGATGTGTACCAAGCTCACTAAAAGTGGCAGTAATAAAGCCTCTCTTGAAAAAGCCGAATCTTGATCCAGAAATTATAAAAACTATCGGCCTATATCGAATCTTCCATTCCTCTCCAAAATTTTAGAAAAAGCTGTTGCACAGCAACTGACTGCCTTCCTGAAGACAAACAATGTATACGAAACGCTTCAGTCTGGTTTTAGACCCCATCATAGCACTGAGACTGCACTTGTGAAGGTGGTAAATGACCTTTTAATGACGTCAGACCGAGGCTCTGCATCTGTCCTCGTGCTCCTAGATCTTAGTGCCGCTTTTGATACCATCGATCACCACATTCTTTTGGAGAGATTGGAAACCCAAATTGGTCTACATGGACAAGTTCTGGCCTGGTTTAGATCTTATCTGTCGGAAAGATATCAGTTTGTCTCTGTGAATGGTTTGTCCTCTGACAAATCAATTGTAAATTTCGGTGTTCCTCAAGGTTCCGTTTTAGGACCACTATTGTTTTCACTATATATTTTACCTCTTGGGGATGTCATTCGAAAACATAATGTTAAATTTCACTGCTATGCAGACGACACACAGCTGTACATTTCAATGAAACATGGTGAAGCCCCAAAATTGCCCTCGCTAGAAGCCTGTGTTTCAGACATAAAGAAGTGGATGGCTGCAAACTTTCTACTTTTAAACTCGGACAAAACAGAGATGCTTGTTCTAGGTCCCAAGAAACAAAGAGATCTTCTGTTGAATCTGACAATTAATCTGGATGGTTGTACAGTCGTCTCAAATAAAACTGTGAAGGACCTCGGCGTTACTCTGGACCCTGATCTCTCTTTTGAAGAACATATCAAGACTGTTTCAAGGACAGCTTTTTTCCATCTACGTAACATTGCAAAAATCAGAAATTTTCTGTCCAAAAATGACGCAGAAAAATTAATCCATGCTTTTGTTACTTCTAGGCTGGACTACTGCAATGCTCTACTTTCCGGCTACCCGGATAAAGCACTAAATAAACTTCAGTTAGTGCTAAATACGGCTGCTAGAATCCTGACTAGAACCAAAAAATTTGATCATATTACTCCAGTGTTAGCCTCCCTACACTGGCTTCCTGTTAAGGCAAGGGCTGATTTCAAGGTTTTACTGCTAACCTACAAAGCATTACATGGGCTTGCTCCTACCTATCTTTCCGATTTGGTCCTGCCGTACATACCTACACGTACGCTACGGTCACAAGACGCAGGGCCTCCTAATTGTCCCTAGAATTTCTAAGCAAACGGCTGGAGGTAGGGCTTTCTCCTATAGAGCTCCATTTTTATGGAATGGTCTGCCTACCAATGTGAGAGACGCAGACTCAGTCTCAACCTTTAAGTCTTTACTGAAGACTTATCTCTTCAGTAGGTCCTATGATTAAGTATAGTCTGGCCCAGGAGTGTGAAGGTGAACGGAAAGGCTGGAGCAACGAACCGCCCTTGCTGTCTCTGCCTTGCCGGTTCCCCTCTTTCCACTGGGATTCTCTGCCTCTAACCCTTTTACAGAGGCTGAGTCACTGGCCTACTGGTGTTCTTCCATGCCGTCCATGGGAGGGGTGCGTCACTTGAGTGGGTTGAGTCACTGACGTGGTCTTCCTGTCTGGGTTGGCGCCCCCCCCTTGGGTTGTGCCATGGCGGAGATCGTTGTGGGCTATACTCGGCCTTGTCTTAGGACGGTAAGTTGGTGGTTGGAGACATCCCTCTAGTGGTGTGGGGGCTGTGCTTTGGCAAAGTGGGTGGGGTTATATCCTGCCTGTTTGGCCCTGTCCGGGGTATCATCGGATGGGGCCACAGTGTCTTCTGATCCCTCCTGTCTCAGCCTCCAGTATTTATGCTGCAGTAGTTTATGTGTCGGGGGCTAGGGTCAGTCTGTTACATCTGGAGTATTTCTCTTGTCTTATCCGGTTGTCCTGTGTGTATTTAAATATGCTCTCTCTAATTCTCTCTTTCTCTCTTTCTGTCTTTCTCTCGGAGGACCTGAGCCCTAGGACCATGCCTCAGGACTACCTGGTATGATGACTCCTTGCTGTCCCCAGTCCACCTGGCCGTGCTGCTGCTCCAGTTTCAACTGTTCTGCCTGCGGCTATGGAACCCTGACCTGTTCACCGGACGTGCTTGTTGCACCCTCGACAACTACTATGATTATTATTATTTGACCATGCTGGTCATTTATGAACATTTTAACATTTTAACATTTTGACCATGTTCTGTTTTAATATCCACCCTGCACAGCCAGAAGAGGACTGGCCACCCCTCATAGCCTGGTTCCTCTCTAGGTTTCTTCCTAGGTTTTTGGCCTTTCTAGGGAGTTTTTCCTAGGGAGTTTTTCCTAGCCACCGTGCTTCTTTCACATGCTTTGCTTGCTGTTTGGGGTTTTAGGCTGGGTTTCTGTACAGCACTTTGAGAATATCAGCTGATGTACGAAGGGCTATATAAAAATAAATTTGATTTGATTTGACTGATGATCCAATGGTTCCCTATAGACTAGGACTGACCCAATGGTTCCCCATAGACGAAGACTGATGACCCAATGGTTCCCTATAGACTAGGACTGATGAGCCAACGGTTCCCTAAAGACTAGGACTGACCCAAGTGCTGACCCAATGGTTCCCTATAGACTAGGACTGACCCAATGGTTCCCTATAGACTGGGACTGATGACCCAATGGTTCCCTATAGACTAGGACTGACCCAATGGTTCCCTATAGACTAGGACTGACCCAATGGTTCCCTATAGACTAGGGCTGACCCAATGGTTCCCTATAGACTAGGACTGACCCAATGGTTCCCTATAGACTGGGACTGACCCAATGGTTCCCTATAGACTAGGGCTGACACAATGGTTCCCTATAGACTAGGACTGACCCAATGGTTCCCTATAGACTAGGACTGATGACCCAACGGTTCCCTATAGACTGGGACTGACCCAACGGTTCCCTATAGACTAGGACAGACCCAACGGTTCCCTATAGACTAGGACTGACCCAATGGTTCCCTATAGACGAGGACTGACCCAATGGTTCCCTATAGACTAGGACTGACCCAATGGTTCCCTATAGACGAGGACTGACCCAATGGTTCCCTATAGACTAGGACTGACCCAATGGTTCCCTATAGACTAGGACTGACCCAACGGTTCCCTATAGACAAGGACTGACCCAACGGTTCCCTATAGACTAGGACTGATGACCCAATGGTTCCCTATAGACTAGGACTGACCCAATGGTTCCCTATAGACTAGGACTGACCCAATGGTTCCCTATAGACTAGGACTGACCCAATGGTTCCCTACAGACTAGGACTGACCCAATAGTTCCCTATAGACTAGGACTGACCCAATGGTTCCCTATAGACGAGGACTGACCCAATGGTTCCCTACAGACTAGGGCTGACCCAATGGTTCCCTATAGACTAGGACTGACCCAATGGTTCCCTATAGACTAGGACTGACCCAATGGTTCCCTATAGACTAGGACTGACCCAACGGTTCCCTATAGACTAGGACTGATGACCCAATGGTTCCCTATAGACGAGGACTGACCCAATGGTTCCCTATAGACTAGGGCTGACCCAACGGTTCCCTATAGACTAGGACTGACCCAATGGTTCCCTATAGACTAGGATTGACCCAATGGTTCCCTATAGACTAGGACTGATGACCAAATGGTTCCCTATAGACTGGGACTGACCCAACGGTTCCCTATAGACTAGGACAGACCCAACGGTTCCCTATAGACTAGGACTGACCCAATGGCTCCCTATAGACGAGGACTTACCCAATGGTTCCCTATAGACTAGGACTGACCCAATGGTTACCTACAGACGAGGACTGACCCAATGGTTCCCTATAGACTAGGACTGACCCAATGGTTCCCTATAGACTAGGACTGATGACCCAATGGTTCCCTATAGACTAGGACTGACCCAACGGTTCCCTATAGACTAGGACTGACCCAATGGTTCCCTATAGACTAGGACTGACCCAACGGTTCCCTATAGACTGGACTGATGACCCAATGGTTCCCTTTAGACGAGGACTGACCCAATGGTTCCCTATTGACTAGGACTGATGACCCAATGGTTCCCTATAGACGAGGACTGACCCAATGGTTCCCTATAGACTAGGACTGATGACCCAATGGTTCCCTATAGACTTGGGCTGACCCAATGGTTCCCTATAGACTAGGACTGACCCAATAGTTCCCTATAGACTAGGACTGATGACCCAATGGTTCCCTATAGACTAGGACTGACCCAACGGTTCCCTATAGACTAGGACTGACCCAATGGTTCCCTATAGACTAAGACTGACCCAATGGTTCCCTATAGACTAGGACTGACCCAATGGTTCCCTATAGACTAGGACTGACCCAACGGTTCCCTATAGACTGGACTGAACCCAATGGTTCCCTATAGACGAGGACTGACCCAATGGTTCCCTATTGACTAGGACTGATACCCAATGGTTCCCTATAGACTAGGACTGACCCAATGGTTCCCTATAGACTAGGACTGATGACCCAACGGTTCCCTATAGACTTGGGCTGACCCAACGGTTCCCTATAGACTAGGACTGACCCAACAGTTCCCTATAGACTAGGACTGACCCAATGGTTCCCTATAGACGAGGACTGACCCAATGGTTCCCTACAGACTAGGGCTGACCCAATGGTTCCCTATAGACTAGGACTGACCCAATGGTCCCCTATACACGAGGACTGACCCAATGGTTCCCTATAGACTAGGACTGAGCCAATGGTTCCCTATAGACTAGGACTGACCCAACGGTTCCCTATAGACAAGGACTGACCCAACGGTTCCCTATAGACTAGGACTGATGACCCAATGGTTCCCTATAGACTAGGACTGACCCAATGGTTCCCTATAGACTAGGACTGACCCAATGGTTCCCTATAGACTAGGACTGACCCAATGGTTCCCTACAGACTAGGACTGACCCAATAGTTCCCTATAGACTAGGACTAACCCAATGGTTCCCTATAGACGAGGACTGACCCAATGGTTCCCTACAGACTAGGGCTGACCCAATGGTTCCCTATAGACTAGGACTGACCCAATGGTTCCCTATAGACTAGGACTGACCCAACGGTTCCCTATAGACTAGGACTGACCCAACGGTTCCCTATAGACTAGGACTGATGACCCAATGGTTCCCTATAGACGAGGACTGACCCAATGGTTCCCTATAGACTAGGGCTGACCCAACGGTTCCCTATAGACTAGGACTGACCCAATGGTTCCCTATAGACTAGGATTGACCCAATGGTTCCCTATAGACTAGGACTGATGACCAAATGGTTCCCTATAGACTGGGACTGACCCAACGGTTCCCTATAGACTAGGACAGACCCAACGGTTCCCTATAGACTAGGACTGACCCAATGGCTCCCTATAGACGAGGACTTACCCAATGGTTCCCTATAGACTAGGACTGACCCAACGGTTCCCTATAGACGAGGACTGATCCCAATGGTTCCCTATAGACTAGGACTGACCCAATGGTTCCCTATTGACTAGGACTGATGACCCAATGGTTCCCTATAGACGAGGACTGACCCAATGGTTCTCTATAGACTAGGACTGACCCAATGGTTCCCTATAGACTAGGACTGACCCAATGGTTCCCTATAGACTGGACTGATCCCAATGGTTCCCTTTAGACGAGGACTGACCCAATGGTTCCCTATAGACTAGGACTGATGACCCAATGGTTCCCTATAGACGAGGACTGACCCAATGGTTCTCTATAGACTAGGACTGATGACCCAATGGTTCCCTATAGACTTGGGCTGACCCAATGGTTCCCTATAGACTAGGACTGACCCAATAGTTCCCTATAGACTAGGACTGATGACCCAATGGTTCCCTATAGACTAGGACTGACCCAACGGTTCCCTATAGACTAGGACTGACCCAATGGTTCCCTATAGACTAAGACTGACCCAATGGTTCCCTATAGACTAGGACTGACCCAATGGTTCCCTATAGACTAGGACTGACCCAACGGTTCCCTATAGACTGGACTGATGACCCAATGGTTCCCTATAGACGAGGACTGACCCAATGGTTCCCTATTGACTAGGACTGATGACCCAATGGTTCCCTATAGACGAGGACTGACCCAATGGTTCCCTATAGACTAGGACTGATGACCCAATGGTTCCCTATAGACTTGGGCTGACCCAATGGTTCCCTATAGACTAGGACTGACCCAATAGTTCCCTATAGACTAGGACTGACCCAATGGTTCCCTATAGACGAGGACTGACCCAATGGTTCCCTACAGACTAGGGCTGACCCAATGGTTCCCTATAGACTAGGACTGACCCAATGGTCCCCTATACACGAGGACTGACCCAATGGTTCCCTATAGACTAGGACTGAGCCAATGGTTCCCTATAGACTGGGACTGACCCAATAGTTCCCTATAGACTAGTACTGACCCAACGGTTCCCTATAGACTAGGACTGACCCAATGGTTCCCTATAGACTAGGACTGAACCAATGGTTCCCTATAGACGAGGACTGACCCAATGGTTCCCCATAGACTAGGACTGACCCAATGGTTCCCTATAGACTAGGGCTGACCCAATGGTTCCCTATAGACGAGGACTGATGACCCAATGGTTCCCTATAGACTAGGGCTGACCCAATGGTTCCCTATAGACTAGGACTGACCCAATGGTTCCCTATAGACTAGGGCTGATGACCCAATGGTTCCCTATAGACTAGTTCTGACCCAATGGTTCCCTATAGGCTAGGACTGACCCAATGGTTCCCTATAGACTAGTTCTGACCCAACAGTTCCCTATAGACGAGGACTGACCCAATGGTTCCCTATAGACGAGGACTGACCCAATTTAGTCGAAAACTACACTGTGGGGGTAAAACAGAAGGCTGTCAAACCAATGTTTAAAGGGATTATCCTGTTATCCTGCTGCCATGTTTAACGGGCGGGCGAACAGTGGTTATCCTGTTATCCTGCTGCCATGTTTAACGGGCGGGCGAACAGTGGTTATCCTGTTATCCTGCTGCCATGTTTAAAGGGCGGGCAAACAGTCCTATAGACTAGGACTGACCCAATGGATCCCTATAGACTAGGACTGACCCAATGGTTCCCTATAGACTAGGACTGATGACCCAACGGTTCCCTATAGACTAGGACTGACCGAATGGTTCCCTATAGACTAGGACTGACCCAATGGTTCCCTATAGACTAGGACTGACCGAATGGTTCCCTATAGACTAGGACTGACCCAATGGTTCCCTATAGACTAGGACTGACCCAATGGTTCCCTATAGACGAGGACTGATGACCCAATGTTCCCTATAGACTAGGGCTGACCCAATGGTTCTCTATAGACTAGTTCTGACCCAACGGTTCCCTATAGACGAGGACTGACCCAATGGTTCCCTATAGACGAGGACTGACCCAATTTAGTCGAAAACTACACTGTGGGGGTAAAACAGAAGGCTGTCAAACCAATTATTTAAGTGGCCATGTTTAAAGGGATTATCCTGTTATCCTGCTGCCATGTTTAAAGGGCGGGCGAACAGTGATTATCCTGTTATCCTGCTGCTAAGTTTAAAGGGCGGGCGAACAGTGATTATCCTGTTATCCTGCTGCCATGTTTAAAGGGCGGGCGAACAGTGGTTATCCTGTTATCCTGCTGCCATGTTTAAAGGGCGGGCGAACAGTGGTTATCCTGTTATCCTGCTGCCATGTTTAAAGGGCGGGCGAACAGTGATTATCCTGTTATCCTGCTGCCATGTTTAAAGGGCGGGCGAACAGTGGTTATCCTGTTATCCTGCTGCCATGTTGTTCAATCTGAGCGGCGTTTCATTTAAAACACAAATCCTTATTTTATCATCTAAAAAGGTCGACAAGCGTGTTATGACTAAAAACGTCTTCTGACGGCAACTCCGGGATCAGAACTCTTCCAGATTGTAACTGGGTCAGCTCTAATGAGGACCTCTGAGAGACCACTCTGTTTGATCTCACCATCTGAACCCAGATCGGATCCACGGGCTTGTGGGGTTTCCTCCTCCTGACATTCTACTGGTTAACTTTTCTTCAATGAATAGAAACATGAATTACTAATGGAAAAAAGACTCAAAATATTAAAAACTTATTTTGGTGGTTAGAAATACTTGTAGTATTACTTCATCCTCATGGTAGAGTAGAGTTAGTTACCTTACTTCCATATTTCCTTAATATTACCCAACACACAGAACAGTGATGACATATAGAAGTTCAGGGGTGAGACTGTCGCTTGGGGCGATATACCGTTGTCACGATCACTGTCCTCGAACTCCCTGTCATATATATATAAGCCAAGGGGCAGCGTGCCGGTAATTCCACATCCTTGATTTTTGAAGTGAAACCGAACAAAAACAATAAACAGGAAGAAAACGTGACGTTTCTGGGGGCTGCTCAAAGGCAGCTGCACAAAAAACAAGATCCCCACAACTGAAGGAGGGGAAAAAGGGCTGCCTAAGTATGGTTCCCAATCAGAGACAACTATAGACAGCTGCCTCTGATTGGAAACCATACCTGGCCAAAACATAGAAATGAAATACATAGAATGCCCACCCCATATCACACCCTGACCTAACTAAAAAGAGAAAAAAAACGTCTCTCTCAGGTCAGGGCGTGACAACCGTATATAAATTATAGCGGGGTATTTGGAATTAAAAGGTGGGAAAGGGGGGGAATAGTAGGCTGGCTACACCTGGAAAAGTACTGGAGAACAGTAGGCTGGCTACATCTGGAAAAGTACTGGAGAACAGTAGGCTGGCTACACCTGGAAAAGTACTGGAGAACAGTAGGCTGGCTACACCTGGAAAAGTACTGGAGAACAGTAGACTGGCTACATCTGGAAAAGTACTGGAGAACAGTAGGCTGGCTACACCTGGAAAAGTACTGGAGAACAGTAGGCTGGCTACACCTGGAAAAGTACTGGAGAACAGTAGGCTGGCTACATCTGGAAAAGTACTGGAGAACAGTAGGCTGGCTACACCTGGAAAAGTACTAGAGAACAGTAGGCTGGCTACACCTGGAAAAGTACTGGAGAACAGTAGGCTGGCTACAACTGGAAAAGTACTGGAGAACAGTAGGCTGGCTACACCTGGAAAAGTACTGGAGAACAGTAGGCTGGCTACATCTGGAAAAGTACTGGAGAACAGTAGGCTGGCTACATCTGGAAAAGTACTGGAGAACAGTAGGCTGGCTACACCTGGAAAAGTACTGAAGAACAGTAGGCTGGCTACACCTGGAAAAGTACTGGAGAACAGTAGGCTGGCTACATCTGGAAAAGTACTGGAGAACAGTAGGCTGGCTACACCTGGAAAAGTAATAGAGAACAGTAGGCTGGCTACACCTGGAAATGTAGGCTGGCTACATCTGGAAAAGTACTGGAGAACAGTAGCTCCACATTGCTGCCGTCTACTGATAGAATGATGGAGTAGCTCCACATCGCTGCTGTCTGCTGATAGAATGATGGAGTAGCTCCACATCACTGCTGTCTGCTGATAGAATGACGGAGTAGCTCCAAATCGCTGCTGTCTGCTGATAGAATGATGGAGTAGTTCCACATCGCTGCTGTCTGCTGATAGAATGATGGAGTAGCTCCACATCGCTGCTGTCTACTGATAGAATGATGGAGTAGCTCCACATCGCTGCTGTCTGCTGATAGAATGATGGAGTAGCTCCACATCACTGCTGTCTGCTGATAGAATGATGGAGTAGCTCCACATCACTGCTGTCTACTGATAGAATGATGGAGTAGCTCCATATCGCTGCTGTCTGCTGATAGTATGATGGAGTAGCTCCACATCACTGCTGTCTGCTGATAGAATGATGGAGTAGCTCCACATCACTGCTATCTCCAGGGTTAATATAGCTCCATATTTCCTTAAATGAAAACTTTAGATAGGATAGGATGCCATTCTAAAGTAATGCACTATCTAAGGTGATAGGATGCCATTCTAAAGTAGTGCACTATCTAGGGTGATAGGATGCCATTCTAAAGTAGTGTACTATCTAGGGTGATAGGATGCCATTCTAAAGTAGTGCACTATCTAGGGACTAGGATGCCATTCTAAAGTAGTGCACTATCTAGGGTGATAGGATGCCATTCTAAAGTAGTGCACTATCTAGGGTGATAGTTCACTACTTTAGAATGGCATCCTATCTACGGACTAGGATGCCATTCTAAAGTAGTGCACTATCTCAGGTGATAGTGCACTACTCTAGAATGGTATCCTATCACCCTAGATAGTGCACTACTCTAGAATGGTATCCTATCTAGGGTGATAGGATGCCATTCTAAAGTAGTGCACTATCTAGGGACTAGGATGCCATTCTAAAGTAGTGCACTATCTAGGGTGATAGGATGCCATTCTAAAGTAGTGCACTACCACCCTAGATAGTGCACTACTTTTGACCAAGGTCCATAGGGGAGCCATTTGGGAATGCAGCTCCAGATCAGACTCAGTGGGACTAAAAGAGATGGAGAGAAATCCCTGGATCCCTGGACTAACTTAATCCCAGTGTGGTTGGCTAACTTAATCCCAGTGTGGCTGGCTAACTTAATCCCAGTGTGGCTGGCTAACTTAATCCCAGTGCGTCTGGCTAACTTAATCCTGACGTGGAGCTACAGTCACTTTCCAGCATCAGGATTACTCAATAATGCACGACATCGGAGAGGCAGTCGGTAATCAACAGCACAGTTAAAGGTTTCTAAATGGGCTCCTATAAATAACGGGACAGAAATGAGGGCATGTGGAATGAAGGAGGGATGGACTCAAACCCTGCAACGTGGGAGAGGGGAGGGAGACTACAGAGGGAGGAGACAGAGGAGACAGAGGAGAGAGAGACTACAAATCAAATCAAATGTATTTGTCACATACACATGGTTAAATTTGATTTGATTTGTAGTCTCCCTCTCTCTCTCTAATCTCTGTCACCTCTCCTCTCTCTCCTCCCTCTGTAGTCTCCCTCCCCTCTGGAGAGAGAGGAGAGATTAGAGTGAGGAGAGAGGACAGAGGAGAGAGAGGTGACAGAGTGGAGAGAGGAAAGAGGAGAGAGGGGAAAGAGGAGAGAGAGGAGAGAGGAGAGAGAGGAGAGAGGAGACAGAGAGGAGAGATTAGAGAGAGGTGACAGAGTGGAGAGAGGACAAAGGAGAGAGGGGAAAGAGGAGAGAGAGGAGAGAGGACAGAGGAGAGAGAGGAGACAGAGAGAGGAGAGAGGAGAGATTAGAGAGAGGTGACAGAGCAGTCTTACCCTACTGCCTTCCTAGGTGGCCCCCATGGCCTCTCATTACCCAACGAATATTAGCTAATTCAACCCATAACCCTCTTCTGAACGAATACGATTGTTTTTTCTGAATAGTAACGTTTCCAAACCTCCACAGTATGTAAGTCATTCATATGTGTTAACCATCACAGGGCTGTCGGCCCAGACGGCATCTCTAGCCGTGCTCTCAGCATGCCCAGACCAGCTGGCTGTTGTGTTGTCTGACATGTCCAATCTCTCTCTGGCTCAGGCCTCTATAGCCACCTGCTTCAAGAAGTCCACTATCGTCGCTATGCCCAACTGAATGACGAGCGACTCTTAGCTCTGCACTTCCATCACCACGAAGTGCATTGATAGGTTGGTCATCTCACCTCCTCTCTCACCTCCTCCCTCACCTCCTCCCTCACCTCCTCCCTCCATCTCACCTCCTCCCTCCCTCTCCGACACACTCCACCCTCTCCATCTCACCTCCTCCCTCCCTCCCCGACACACTCTACCATCTCCATCTCACCTCCTCCCTCCCCTCCACACTACACCCTCTCCATCTCACCTCCTCCCTCCCCTCCACACTCTACCCTCTCCATCTCACCTCCTCCCTCCCTCCCCTCCACACTCCACCCTCTCCATCTCACATCCTCCCTCCCCAACACACTCTACCCTCTCCATCTCACCTCCTCCCCTCCACACTCTACCCTCTCCATCTCACCTCCTCCCTCCCTCCCTGACACACTCTACCCTCTCCATCTCACCTCCTCCCTCCCTCCCATCCACACTCTACCCTCTCCATCTTACCTCCTCCCTCCCTGACACACTCTACCCTCTCCATCTCACCTCCTCCCTCCCTCCCCTCCACACTCTACCCTCTCCATCTCACCTCCTCCCTCCCATCCACACTCTACCCTCTCCATCTTACCTCCTCCCTCCCCTCCACACTCTACCCTCTCCATCTCACCTCCTCCCTCCCTCCCTGACACACTCCACCCTCTCCATCTCACCTCCTCCCTCCCTCCCTGACACACTCTACCCTCTCCATCTCACCTCCTCCCTCCCCTCCCTGACACACTCCACCCTCTCCATCTCACCTCCTCCCTCCCTCCCTGACACACTCTACCCTCTCCATCTCACCTCCTCCCTCCCTCCCTGACACACTCTACCCTCTCCATCTCACCTCCTCCCTCCCTCCTGACACACTCTACCCTCTCCATCTCACCTCCTCCCTCCCTCCCGACACACTCCACCCTCTCCATCTCACCTCCTCCCTCCCTGACACACTCCACCCTCTCCATCTCACCTCCTCCCTCCTCCTGACACACTCTACCCTCTCCATCTCACCTCCTCCCTCCCTCCCTGACACACTCCACCCTCTCCATCTCACCTCCTCCCTCCCTGACACACTCTACCCTCTCCATCTCACCTCCTCCCTCCCTGACACACTCTACCCTCTCCATCTCACCTCCTCCCTCCCTCCCTGACACACTCCACCCTCTCCATCTCACCTCCTCCCTCCCTGACACACTCTACCCTCTCCATCTCACCTCCTCCCTCCCTGACACACTC
>NW_025549503.1:0-18034 GCF_905237065.1 Salmo salar | reverse complement strand
GAGAGAGAAAAAGGAGAGACAAAAGAGAGAGGGAAGAGAGAGAAAAAAGAGGGAAAGAGAGAGAGAAAAGAGCAAAAGAGAGAAAACAGAGAGAAAAAAGAGAGCGAAAAGAGAGGGAAAAGAGAGAGAGAGAAAGAGAGAGAGAGAGAAAAGAGAGAAAAAGAGAGAGAGAGAAAGAGAGAGAGAGAAGAGAGAGAGAAAAGAGAGAAAAAGAGGGAAAGAGAGAGAGGAAGAGAGAAAAGAGAGAGAAAAAGAGAGGGAAGAGAGAGAAAAAGAGCGAGAGAAAAAGAGAGAAGAGAGAGAGAGAGAAAAGAGAGGAAAGAGAGAAAAAGAGAGAGTAAAAGAGAGAAAAAGAGAGAAGAGAGAAAAAGAGAGTAAGAGAGAAAAGAGAGAAAAAAGAGAGATAGAGAAGAGAGAGAGAGAAGAGAGAAGAGAGAGAGAGCGAAGAGAGAAAAGAGAGAAAAAGAGAGAGAAGAGAGAGAAAAAGAGGGAAGAGAGAGAGAAAGAGAGCGAAAGGAGAGAAAGAGAGAAAAAGAGAGAGCGAAAGAAAGAGAGGAAAAGAGAGAGAGAAAGAGAGAGAGAGAAGAGAGAGGGAAGAGAGAGAAAGAGAGGGAAGAGAGAGAGAGAAAAGAGAGCGAAACAGAGAGAAAAGAGTGAGTAAAGAGAGAGAGAAAAGAGAGCAAGAGTAAAAGAGAGAAAAAGAGAGAGAGAAAGAGAAAGAGAAAGAGAGAGGAGAAAGAAAAGAGAGAGAAAAGAGGGAAGAGAGAGAGAGGAAAAAGAGAGAGAGAGGAAAAGAGAGAGAGAGAAAGAGAGAGAGAGAGAAAAAGAGAGAGAGAGAGACGGAGAAAAGAGAGAGAGGGAAAAGAGAGAGAGAGAGGGAAAAGAGAGAAAAAGAAAGAGAGAGAGAGAGGGAAAGAGAGGGAAAAGGAGAAAGAGAGAGAGAAAAAGAGAGGGGAGAGAAAGAGAGAGAGGAAAGAGAGAGAGAGAAAAGAGAGAGAGAGAGAGAAAAGAGGAGAGAAAAAGAGTAGAGAGAAAAAGAGCGGAGAAAGAGGGAAAAAAGAGAAAGAGAGAAAAGAGAGGGAAAAAAGAGATGGAGAGAGAGAAGAAAAAAGAGGGAAAGAGAAAAAAGAGAGAGAAAAAAGAGGGAAAAGAGAGAGAGGGAAAAAAGAGAAAAGAGAGAGAGGGAGACAAAAGAGAGAGAAAAGAGAGAGAGGGGGGAAAAGAGAGAGAGAGAAAAGAGAGGAAAAGAGAGAGAGGAAAAGAGAAAGAGAGAGAAAAGAGAGAGAGAGAAAAGAGAGAGAGAGAGAGGAAAGAAAGAGAGAGAGGGAGAAAGAGGGAAAAGAGAGAGAGAGAAAGAGAGAGAGAGAGAGAGAGGGAAAGAAGAGAGAGAGAGAAAAAGAGAGGGAAGAGAGAGAGAAAGAGAGAGAAAGAGAGAAAACAGAGAGAGAAAAAGAGAAAAGAGAGAGAAAAGAGAGAGAGAGGAAGAGAGAGAAAAGAGGGAGAAGAGAGAGAGAAAAAGAGGGAAAAGAGAGAGAGAGAAAAGAGGGAAAAGAGAGCGAAGAGAAAAAGAGAGATAGAGAAGAGAGAGAAAAGAGAGAGAGAGAGAAAGAGAGCAAGAGTAGAGAAAAGAGAGAGAGAAAGAGAAAAAGAGAGAGAGAGGAAAAGAAAAGAGAGAGAGATAAAAGAGTGAAAAAAGAGGGAGAGAAAGAGAGAGAGAGGAAAAGAGAGAGAGAGAGAGAGAGGGAAAGAGACAGGGAAAAGAGAAGAGAGAGAGAGAAAAAGAGAGAGAGAGAAGAGAGAGAGAGAGAAAGAGAGAAAAGAGAGAGAGAGAAGAGAGAGAAAAAGAGGGAAGAGAGAGAGAGAAAAGAGCGAAAGAGAGAAAACAGAGAGCGAGAGAAAGAGAGAGAAAAGAGAGAGCGAAAAGAGAGAGAGAGAGAAAAAAAGAGAGAGAGAGAGAGAGAGAAAGAGGGAAAGAGAAAAAGAGAGAGATAAAAGAGGGAAAAAAGAGAGAGGGAGAGAGAGAGAGAGAGAGGGAAAGAGAGAGAGAGGAAAAGAGAGAGAGAGAAGAAAGAGAGAGAGAGAGGGAAAAGAGAGAGAGAGAGAGAGAGAGAGAGAGAAAAGAGAAAAAGTAGAGAGAGAGAGAAAGAAGCGAGAGAGAGAGAGAGAGAGAAAAGAGAGAAAAAAGAGAGAGAGAAAAGAGAGAGAGGGAAAAGAGAGAGAAAAAGAGAGAGAGAGAGGGAAAAGAGAGAGAGAAAGAGAGGGGAAAAGAGAGAGAAAGAGAGAGAGGGAAAGAAAAAAAGAGAGAGAGGAGAGAGAAAAGAAAGAGAGAGAGAAAAAGAGGGAAAAAGAGAAAAGAGAGAGAGAGAGAAAAGAGAGAGAGAGAGAGAGAAGAGAGAGAGAAAAGAGGGAGAGAGAAAGAGAGAGAGAAAGGAGAGAGGGAGAGAAAAGAGAGAGAGAGAGGGAACAAAGAGAGAGAGAGAGAGAGAGAAAAAAGAGAAAAAGAGAGAGAGGGAAAAGAGAGAGAGCGAGAGAAAAAGAGCGAGAGAAAGAGGGAAAAAGAGAGAAAGAGAGAGAGGGAAAGAGGAGAGAGAGAGAGAAGAAAAAGAGGGAAAGAGAAAAAGAGGGAAAAGAGAGAGAGGGAAAGAGAGAAAAACAGAGAGAAAAAGAGAGAGAGAGAGAGAAAAGAAAGAGAGAAAAGAGAGAGAGGGAGACAAAAGAGAGAGAGAAGAGAGAGAGAGAGAGAGAGGGGGGGAAAAGAGAGAGAGAGAAAAGAGAGGTAAAAAGAGAGGGAAAAAGAGAGGGAAAAAGAGAAAGAGAGAGAGAAAAAGAGAGAGAGAGAGAGAGAGAAAAGAAAAAGAGGGAAAAAGAGAGGGAGAGAAAATAAACAAAAGAGAGAGGGAGAGAAAAGAGAGCGAGAGAAAGAGAGAGAAAAAGAGAGAAGAGAGAGAGAGAGAGAAAAGAAGAAGAGAGAGCGAAAAGAGAGAGGGAAGAGAGAGAAAAAGAAAAAGAGGGAAAAAGAGAGAGGGAGAGAAAATAAACTAAAAAAGAGAGGGAGGGAGAGAAAAGAGAGAGAGAGAAAGAGAGAGAAAAAGAGAGAAGAGAGAGAGAGAGAAAAAAGAAGAAGAGAGACGAAAAGAGAGAGGGAAGAGAGCGAGAGAAGAGAGAGGGAAGAGAGAGAAAAAGAGGGAAAGAGAAAAAAGAGAGAGAGAAAAGAGAGAGGGAAAAAGAGAGAGAGAGAGAGAGAGAGAGGGGGAAAAGAGAGAGAGAGAAAAGAGAGGTAAAAGAGAGAGGGAAAAGAGAGAGGGAAAAAGAGGGAAATAAGTAAAAATTAGAGAGAGAAAAGAGAGAGAGAGAGGGAGAGAGAGAAAAATAAAAAAGAGGGAAAAAAGAGAGGGAGAGAAAATTAAAAAAGAGAGAGGGAGAGAAAAGAGAGAGAGAGAAAAAGAGAGAAGAGAGAGAGAGAAAAAAGAAGAAGAGAGAGAGAAAAGAGAGATAACTTTCTGGATACCACATTCACTCACAGTAAAGAAGGCATCAATCTAGCAGTACTAAACATCAACTATATATTCAGGCAAACGGCAAAAGAAGCACAATTGAAATTGATAAAAACTAAACTAAAAATCGTAGATGACAACTGGTTTGATGCAGATTGTAAAATTATAAGGAAAACCTTTCCAACCAAAAGCACAGAGACCCAAATAATGGTGAACTACGCCTTCATTACTGTGAGACTTTAAAACTCTATAAACGTACACCTCAGAACTAAAAAGCACAGTACAACAGCAAGCAGCTGACACTAATTGAGGAGTCCATAAACACAAACAACTTTTGGCAAAATTGGAAAAAACTAAAAAAATCTAAACAAGAGGAATTAGCGATACAAAATGGTGACGTATGGACGACCATTCAAAACACTCTACAACACCGTTCAAATTGACACAAACGCAGAACAACGCCAAATCCGAGAAGTTGAATGGATTAGAAAAAGCTATAAAGGACAATCAAAACCCATTGGACTCCCCAATTACTGACCAGGAGCTCTATAAGAAACTTCAGGCCCTCAAATTTAAAAAGCATGCGGACCTGATGGCATCCAAAATGAGATGCTCAAACTCACTAGTGCAAAATTTCAATTGGCTATATTAAAACTGTTTAATTTGATCCTGAGTGTAGGTTATTTCCCTGACATCTGGAATCAAGGACTCATAACCCCAATCTTTAAGAACGGAGACAAATTTGACCCTAACAATTACAGAGGCATTTGTGTGAACAGTAACCTGGGGAAGGTTTTCTGTAGTATCATCGTGTAAGAGTTCTAAACTTCCTAATAGGCACAATGTCTTGAGTAAAAGCCAAATTGGATTTATACCAAAACATCGCACAACTGATCATATTTACACCTTACACACCCTGATAGATAAACATGTCCACCAAAATAATACCAAAATATACGCTTGCTTTATCGACTTCCAAAAAGCATTTGATTCTATTTGGCATACAGGACTGTTCTACAAAGTTATTGAAAGTGGTGTAGGGGGGAAAACATATGACATAATTAAATCAATGTATACTGGCAATACGTGCAGCATTAAAATTGGTAAGAAAAGAACAGAATTCTTTAACCAGGGGCGCCCGTCAGGGTTGCAATCTGAGCCCCTGCACTATTCAAATTTACATTAACGAATTGGCCACTATTCTAGAAAATCCTCAGCCCCTGGTGTTAGTCTCCACAATTCAGAAGTTAAATGCCTACTCTTCGCAGATGACCTATGCCTGATGTCACCCACAGCACCTGGCCTACAGCAGAGCCTGACCTGCTAGAGCAGTACTGCCGACCTGGGCCCTGGCAAGTAAACCCCAAAAAGACTAAAATAATGATTTTCCAGAGAAGATCCAGATCTCAGGGAATTAGACCAAAGTTCTCAATTGGTACAAAATATATAGAGTACTGTACACACTACAATTACTTAGGTTTAAAAATAAGCTCAACTGGACACCTTAATGAGGCAGTGAATGAACTGAGAGAGAAAGCACGCAGGGCATTCTACGCCATTAAAAAGCAAATTCAAATTGAAATACCTATTAAAATTCTGGCTAAAACTAATTGAATATGTCATTGAACCAATTGCACTTTATGGCAGCGAGGTGTGGGGTCCACTTGCAAAACAAGATTTCATCAAATGGGACAAACACGGCATTGAAACCCTACATGCAGAGTTCTGCAAGATTCTCCTACGTGTCCAGAGGAAAACTACAAACAATGCATGCAGGGCAGAATTAGGCCAATATCCACTAATAATAAAAACTCAAAAAAGAGCAATTAAGTTTTGGAAACATCTAAAATACAGTGACCCCCTCATATCATTACCAATCCCTGCAATGCCAAGAGCTGAGCAAAGAAAAGAGTCCCCTCATCCAGCTGGTCCTGGGGCTGAGTTCACTAACCTGTTCTACTAAAACACTGAAGCCTCAGGACCAGAACATCCAATCAATCAGAATAAACCAAATTACAACACAGTCAAAACAAAACTACACTGCTTATTGGGAAACACAAGCACAAACACAAAGCAAAATGCAGTGTCTGGCCCTAAATCGACAGTACACTATGGCTAAATATTTGACCATGGTTACTGATCAAAACCAGAAAAACCTTTGACAAAGTACAGGCTCAGTGAGCACAGCCTTGCCATTGAAAAAGGGTAGACACAGGAAAACCTGGCTCCTGTAGAGGAAAGGCTGTGCAACCACTGCACCACAGCAGAACCTGAGACGGAGCTACATTTCCTGACAAAATGTCAAAAATATAAAAACAATTAGAGAGTGTCATTTCCCAAATTTGAAACCCTTATTCAAGGTTTCACAGACCTCTCGATGAGGATAGGCTACCCGTCCTGTTGGGGAGGACGCAGAGAGCTGTGGGTTGGCAGCGCACTACATTGCTGCCGCATAAGTTGAGGGACAGTGTCTGACAGACCAATAAACCTGCACATGTCCTCTACTGTATGATTATTGTTATTGTTCAATGTGTTGGTTATTTTGACCCTTGGTTATTGTTGTTACTGTTGTCCCGTTGACAATATTTGATTCTCATTTTTATTTATTTTTTATATTGTAAATATCCAAAATAAGCTTTGCGCAATATGTATTGTTACGTCAGCCAATAAAGCGAATTGAATTGAATTGAATTGAATTGAAAAGAGAGAGGAAGAGAGCGAGAGAAGAGAGAGAAAAAAGAGAGAGAGAGGGAAAAAAGAGAGAGAGGAGAGAGAAAAGAAAGAGAGAGAGAAAAAGAGGGAAAAAAGAGAGGAGAGAGGGAAAAGACAGAGGGAGAGAGAGAGAGAGAGAAAAAGAGGAGAGAGAGAAAAGGAGAGAGGGAGAGAAAAGAGAGAGAGAGAGAAAAAGAGGGAGAGAGAAAAGAGAGAGAAAAAGGAGAGAGGGAGAGAAAAGAGAGAGAGAGAGGGAAAAAGAGAGGGAGAGAGAGAGAAAAAAGAGGGAAAAAGAGAGAGAGGGAAAAGAGAGAGAGCGAAAAAAGAGCGAGAGAAAAAGAGCGAGAGAGAAAAAAGAGCGGAGAAAGAGGGAAAAAGAGAAACAGAGAAAAGAGAGGGAGAGAGACTGAGAAGAAAAAAGAGGGAAAGAGAAAAAGAGAGAGGGAAAAGAGAGAGAGAGAGGGAAAAGAGAGAGAGAAAAGAAAGAGAGAAAAGAGAGAGGGGGAGACAAAAGAGAGAGAAAAGGAGAGAGAAAAGAGAGAGAGAATGGGGAAAAGAGAGAGAGAAAATAGAGGGAAAAGAGAGAGGGAAAAGAGAGAGGGAAAAAGAAGGAAAAAGAGAAAGAGAGAGAGAAAAAGAGGGAGAAAAGAGATAGGAGAGAAAATAAATTAAAAAGAGAGAGGGAGAGAAAAGAGAGAGAGAGAAAAAAAGAGAGCGAGAGAAAGAGAGAGAAAAAGAGAGAGAGAGAGAAAAAAGAGAGATAGAGAAGAGAGAGAGAAAAGAGAGAAAAAAGAGGGAAAAGAGAGAGAGCGAAAGAGAGAAAAGAGAGAGAAAAAAGAGAGGGAAGAGAGAGAAAAAAGAGCGAGAGAAAAAAGAGGGAAGAGAGAGAGAGAGAAAAGAGAGCGAAAGAGAGAAAACAGAGAGAGTAAAAAGAGAGAAAAAGAGAAAAGAGAGAAAAAAGAGAGTAAGAGAGAAAAGAGAGAAAAAAGAGAGATAGAGAAGAGAGAGAGAAAAGAGGGAAAAGAGAGAGAGAGCGAAAGAGAGAAAAGAGAGAAAAAGAGAGAGAAGAGAGAGAAAAAAGAGGGAAGAGAGAGAGAAAAGAGAGAGAAAACAGAGAGAAAAAAGAGAGCGAAAGTAAAGAGAGGGAAAAGAGAGAGAGAAAAGAGAGATAGAGAAGAGAGAGGGAAGAGAGAGAAAAAAGAGGGAAGAGAGAGAGAGAGAAAAGAGAGCGAAACAGAGAAAAAAGAGTGAGTAAAAAGAGAGAGAGAAAAGAGAGCAAGAGTAAAAAGAGAGAAAAAGAGAGAGAGAAAGAGAAAAAGAAAGAGAGAGTGAAAAGAAAAGAGAGATAAAAGAGGGAAGAGAGAGAGGGAAAAAAGAGAGAGAGAGGAAAAAAGAGAGAGAGAGAAAAGAGAGAGAGAGAAAAGAGAGAGAGAGAGACGGAGAAAAGAGAGAGAGGGAAAAGAGAGAGAGAGAGGGAAAAAAGAGAGAAAAAAGAAAGAGAGAGAGAGAGGGAAAAAAGAGGGAAAAAGGAGAAAAAAGAGAGAGAAAAAAGAGAGTGGGAGAGAAAGAGAGAGAGGGAAAGAGAGAGAGAGAAAAGAGAGAGAGAGAGAAAAAAAAGAGTGAGAGAAAAAAGAGCTAGAGAGAAAAAAGAGCGGAGAAAGAGGGAAAAAAGAGAAAGAGAGAAAAGAGAGGGAAAAAAGAGATGGAGAGAGAGAAGAAAAAAGAGAGAGAGAAAGAGAGAGAGAAAAAGAGGGAAAAGAGAGAGAGGGAAAAAGAGAAAAGAGAGAGAGGGAGAGAAAGAGAGAGAAAAGGAGAGAGAGGGGGAAAGAGAGAGAGAGAAAAGAGAGGTAAAAAGAGAGAGGGAAAAGAGAAAGAGAGAGAAAAGAGAGAGAGAGAAAAGAGAGAGAGAGAGAGGAAAGAAAGAGAGAGAGGGAAAAAAGAGGGAAAAAGAGAGAGGAGAAAAAAGAGAGAGAGAGAGAGAGGGGAAAGAAGAGAGAGAGAGAAAAAAGAGAGGGAAGAGAGAGAGAAAAGAGAGTGAAAGAGAGAAAACAGAGAGAGAAAAAAGAGAAAAGAGAGAGAAAAGAGAGAGAGAGGGAAGAGAGAGAATAAAGAGGGAAAAGAGAGAGAGAAAAAAGAGGGAAAAGAGAGAGAGAGAAAAGAGGGAAAAGAGAGCGAAAGAGAAAAAAGAGAGATAGAGAAGAGAGAGAAAAGAGAGAGAGAGAGAAAAGAGAGCAAGAGTAAAAATAGAGAAAAAAGAGAGAGAGAAAGAGAAAAAGAGAGAGAGAGTGAAAAGAAAAGAGAGAGAGATAAAAGAGTGAAAAAAGAGAGGGAGAGAAAAGAGAGAGAGAGGGAAAAAGAGAGAGAGAGAGAGAGGGAAAAAAGAGACAGGGAAAAGAGAAGAGAGAGAGAGAAAAAAGAGAGATAGAGAAGAGAGAGAGAGAGCGAAAGAGAGAAAAGAGAGAGAGAGAAGAGAGAGAAAAAGAGGGAAGAGAGAGAGAGAAAAGAGCGAAGAGAGAAAACAGAGAGAGCGAGAGTAAAAGAGAGAAAAAGAGAGAGCGAAAAGAGAGAGAGAGGAAAAAGAGAGTGAGAGAGAGAGAGGGAAAAGAGAGGAAAGAGAAAAAGAGAGAGATAAAAGAGGGAAAAGAGAGAGGGAGAGAAAAGAGAGAGAGAGGGAAAAGTGAGAGAGGGAAAAGAGACAGGGAAAAGAGAAGAGAGAGAGAGAAAAAAGAGAGAGAGAGAAAAGAAAGAGAGAGAGAGAGGGAAAAGAGAGAGAAAGAGAGAGAGAGAGAGGGAAAAAAGAGAGAAAAAAGTAAGAGAGAGAGAGAAAAAAGAGAGAGCGGGAGAGAGAGAGAGAGAGAAAAAAGAGAGAAAAAAAGAGAGAGAGAAAAGAGAGAGAGGGAAAAAAGAGAGAGAAAAAAGAAAGAGAGAGAGGGAAAAAAGAGAGAGAAAAGAGAGGGAAAAAAGAGAGAAAAGAGAGAGAGGGAAAAAATAGAAAAAAGAGAGAGAGGAGAGAGAAAAGAAAGAGAGAGAAAAAAGAGGGAAAAAATAGAAAAAAGAGAGAGAGAGGGAAAAGAGAGAGAGAGGGAGAGAAGAGAGAGAGAAAAGAGGGAGAGAGAAAAGAGAGAGAAAAAGGAGAGAGGGAGAGAAAAGAGAGAGAGAGAGGGAACAAAGAGAGGGAGAGAGAGAGAGAAAAAAAGAGAAAAAAGAGAGAGAGGGAAAAGAGAGAGAGCGAGAGAAAAAAGAGCGGAGAAAGAGGGAAAAAAGAGAGAAAAGAGAGGGGAAAAAAAGAGGGAGAGAGAGAGAGAAGAAAAAAGAGGGAAAGAGAAAAAAGAGGGAAAAGAGAGAGAGGGAAAAAAGAGAAAACAGAGAGAAAAAAGAGAGAGAGAGAGAGAAAAGAAAGAGAGAAAAGAGAGAGAGGGAGACAAAAGAGAGAGAAAAGAGAGAGAGAGAGAGAGAGTGGGGGAAAAAAGAGAGAGAGAGAAAAGAGAGGTAAAAAGAGAGGGAAAAAAGAGAGGGAAAAAAGAGAAAGAGAGAGAGAAAAAGAGAGAGAGAGGGAGAGAGAGAAAAGGAAAAAAGAGGGAAAAAAGAGAGGGAGAGAAAATAAACTAAAAAAGAGAGAGGGAGAGAAAAGAGAGCGAGAGAAAGAGAGAGAAAAAAGAGAGAAGAGAGAGAGAGAGAGAAAAGAAGAAGAGAGAGCGAAAAGAGAGAGGGAAGAGAGAGAAAAAGAAAAAGAGGGAAAAAGAGAGAGGGAGAGAAAATAA
The DNA here is from genome assembly GCF_905237065.1 of Salmo salar. Taxonomy (NCBI): domain Eukaryota; kingdom Metazoa; phylum Chordata; class Actinopteri; order Salmoniformes; family Salmonidae; genus Salmo; species Salmo salar. The sequence continues at coordinate 8,067 of NW_025549503.1, read as the reverse complement.
ACTAAAAAGAGAGAGGGAGGGAGAGAAAAGAGAGAGAGAGAAAGAGAGAGAAAAAGAGAGAAGAGAGAGAGAGAGAAAAAGAAGAAGAGAGAGCGAAAAGAGAGAGGGAAGAGAGCGAGAGAAGAGAGAGGGAAGAGAGAGAAAAAGAGGGAAAGAGAAAAAGAGAGAGAGAAAAAGAGAGAGGGAAAAAAAGAGAGAGAGAGAGAGAGAGAGGGGGAAAAGAGAGAGAGAGAAAAGAGAGGTAAAAAGAGAGAGGGAAAAGAGAGAGGGAAAAAGAGGGAAATAAGTAAAAATTAGAGAGAGAAAAGAGAGAGAGAGAGGGAGAGAGAGAAAATAAAAAGAGGGAAAAAGAGAGGGAGAGAAAATAAATTAAAAAGAGAGAGGGAGAGAAAAGAGAGAGAGAGAAAAAAGAGAGAAGAGAGAGAGAGAAAAAGAAGAAGAGAGAGAGAAAAGAGAGATAACTTTCTGGATACCACATTCACTCACAGTAAAGAAGGCATCAATCTAGCAGTACGAAACATCAACTATATATTCAGGCAAACGGCAAAAGAAGCACAATTGAAATTGATAAAAACTAAACTAAAAATCGCAGATGACAACTGGTTTGATGCAGATTGTAAAATTATAAGGAAAACCTTAGAACACTATCCAACCAAAAGCACAGAGACCCAAATAATGGTGAACTACGCCTTCATTACTGTGAGACTTTAAAACTCTATAAACGTACACTCAGAACCAAAAAAGCACAGTACAACAGCAAGCAGCTGACACTAATTGAGGAGTCCATAAACACAAACAACTTTTGGCAAAATTGGAAAAAACTAAAAAAATCTAAACAAGAGGAATTAGCGATACAAAATGGTGACGTATGGACGACCCATTTCAAAACACTCTACAACACCGTTCAAATTGACACAAACGCAGAACAACGCCAAATCCATGAGAAGTTGAATGGATTAGAAAAAGCTATAAAGGACAATCAAAACCCATTGGACTCCCCAATTACTGACCAGGAGCTCTATAAGAAACTTCAGGCCCTCAAATTTAAAAAGCATGCGGACCTGATGGCATCCAAAATGAGATGCTCAAACTCACTAGTGCAAAATTTCAATTGGCTATATTAAAACTGTTTAATTTGATCCTGAGTGTAGGTTATTTCCCTGACATCTGGAATCAAGGACTCATAACCCCAATCTTTAAGAACGGAGACAAATTTGACCCTAACAATTACAGAGGCATTTGTGTGAACAGTAACCTGGGGAAGGTTTTCTGTAGTATCATCAATGTAAGAGTTCTAAACTTCCTTAATAAGCACAATGTCTTGAGTAAAAGCCAAATTGGATTTATACCAAAACATCGCACAACTGATCATATTTACACCTTACACACCCTGATAGATAAACATGTCCACCAAAATAATACCAAAATATACGCTTGCTTTATCGACTTCCAAAAAGCATTTGATTCTATTTGGCATACAGGACTGTTCTACAAAGTTATTGAAAGTGGTGTAGGGGGAAAACATATGACATAATTAAATCAATGTATACTGGCAATACGTGCAGCATTAAAATTGGTAAGAAAAGAACAGAATTCTTTAACCAGGGGCGGGCCTTCGTCAGGGTTGCAATCTGAGCCCTGCACTATTCAATATTTACATTAACGAATTGGCCACTATTCTAGAAAAATCCTCAGCCCCTGGTGTTAGTCTCCACAATTCAGAAGTTAAATGCCTACTCTTCGCAGATGACCTATGCCTGATGTCACCCACAGCACCTGGCCTACAGCAGAGCCTGGACCTGCTAGAGCAGTACTGCCAGACCTGGGCCCTGGCAGTAAACCCCAAAAAGACTAAAATAATGATTTTCCAGAGAAGATCCAGATCTCAGGGAATTAGACCAAAGTTCTCAATTGGTACAAAATATATAGAGTACTGTACACACTACAATTACTTAGGTTTAAAAATAAGCTCAACTGGACACCTTAATGAGGCAGTGAATGAACTGAGAGAGAAAGCACGCAGGGCATTCTACGCCATTAAAAAGCAAATTCAAATTGAAATACCTATTAAAATTTGGCTAAAACTAATTGAATATGTCATTGAACCAATTGCACTTTATGGCAGCGAGGTGTGGGGTCCACTTGCAAAACAAGATTTCATCAAATGGGACAAACACCCATTGAAACCCTACATGCAGAGTTCTGTAAGATTCTCCTACGTGTCCAGAGGAAAACTACAAACAATGCATGCAGGGCAGAATTAGGCCAATATCCACTAATAATAAAAACTCAAAAAAGAGCAATTAAGTTTTGGAAACATCTAAAATACAGTGACCCCCTCTCATATCATTACCAATCCCTGCAATGCCAAGAGCTGAGCAAAGAAAAGAGTCCCCTCATCCAGCTGGTCCTGGGGCTGAGTTCACTAACCTGTTCTACTAAAACACTGAAGCCTCAGGACCAGAACATCCAATCAATCAGAATAAACCAAATTACAACACAGTCAAAACAAAACTACATTGCTTATTGGGAAACACAAGCACAAACACAAAGCAAAAATGCAGTGCTATCTGGCCCTAAATCGACAGTACACTATGGCTAAATATTTGACCATGGTTACTGATCAAAACCTTAGAAAAACCTTGACAAAGTACAGGCTCAGTGAGCACAGCCTTGCCATTGAAAAGGGTAGACACAGGAAAACCTGGCTCCCTGTAGAGGAAAGGCTGTGCAACCACTGCACCACAGCAGAACCTGAGACGGAGCTACATTTCCTGACAAAATGTCAAAAATATAAAACAATTAGAGAGTGTCATTTCCCCAAATTTGAAACCCTTATTCAAGGTTTCACAGACCTCTCTGATGAGGATAGGCTACCCGTCCTGTTGGGGGAGGACGCAGAGAGCTGTGGGTTGGCAGCGCACTACATTGCTGCCTGCCATAAGTTGAGGGACAGTGTCTGACAGACCAATAAACCTGCACATGTCCTCTACTGTATGATTATTGTTATTGTTCAATGTGTTGGTTATTTTGACCCTTGGTTATTGTTGTTACTGTTGTCCCGTTGACAATATTTGATTCTCATTTTTATTTATTTTTATATTGTAAATATCCAAAATAAGCTTTGGCAATATGTATATTGTTACGTCATGCCAATAAAGCGAATTGAATTGAATTGAATTGAATTGAAAAGAGAGAGGGAAGAGAGCGAGAGAAGAGAGAGAAAAAAGAGAGAGAGAGAGGGAAAAAAAGAGAGAGAGGAGAGAGAAAAGAAAGAGAGAGAGAAAAAAGAGGGAAAAAAGAGAGGAGAGAGGGAAAAGACAGAGGGAGAGAGAGAGAGAGAGAAAAAAGAGGGAGAGAGAAAAAGGAGAGAGGGAGAGAAAAGAGAGAGAGAGAGAAAAAGAGGGAGAGAGAAAAGAGAGAGAAAAAGGAGAGAGGGAGAGAAAAGAGAGAGAGAGAGGGAAAAAAGAGAGGGAGAGAGAGAGAAAAAAAAGAGGGAAAAAAGAGAGAGAGGGAAAAGAGAGAGAGCGAGAAAAAAAGAGCGAGAGAAAAAAGAGCGAGAGAGAAAAAAGAGCGGAGAAAGAGGGAAAAAAGAGAAACAGAGAAAAGAGAGGGAGAGAGACTGAGAAGAAAAAGAGGGAAAGAGAAAAAGAGAGAGGGAAAAAAGAGAGAGAGAGAGGGAAAAAAGAGAGAGAGAAAAGAAAGAGAGAAAAGAGAGACGGGGAGACAAAAGAGAGAGAAAAGGAGAGAGAAAAGAGAGAGAGATGGGGAAAAAAGAGAGAGAGAAAATAGAGGGAAAAAGAGAGAGGGAAAAGAGAGAGGGAAAAAGAAGGAAAAAGAGAAAGAGAGAGAGAAAAAAGAGGGAAAAAAGAGATAGGGAGAGAAAATAAATTAAAAAGAGAGAGGGAGAGAAAAGAGAGAGAGAGAAAAAGAGAGCGAGAGAAAGAGAGAGAAAAAGAGAGAAGAGAGAGAGAGAGAGAAAAGAAGAAGAGAGAGAGAAAAGAGAGAGGGAAGAAAGAGAGAGAGAAGAGAGAGGGAAGAATGAGAAAAAGAGAGAGAGAGAGAAAAAGAGAGAGAGAAAACAGGGAAAAGAGAGAGAGGGGGAAAAAGAGAGAAAAGAGAGAGGGAATAAAGAGAGAGAAAAGAGAGAGAAGAGAGAGAGAAAAAAGAAGAAGAGAGAGAAAAGAGAGAGGGAAGAGAGAGAAAAAGAGAGAGAGAAAACAGGGAAAAGAGAGCGAGAGAAAAAGAGCAAGAGAAAAACAGGGAAAAGAGAGAGAGAAAGAAAAGAGAGCGAAAGAGAGAAAAGAGAGAGAAGAGAGAGAGGGAAGAGAGAGAAAAAAAAGAGGGAAAAGAGAGAGAGAGAAAAGAGAGCGAAAGAGAGAAAAAGAGTGAGTAAGAGAGAGAGAGAGAGAGAGAGAGAAAAAGAGAGCGAGAGTAAAAGAGAGAATAAAGAGAGATAGAAAAGAGAGAAAGAAAAAGAGAGAGAGAGTGAAAAAGAGAGAGAGAGAGAGAGAGAGAGGAAAAAGAGGGAAAGAGAAAAAGAGAGAGATAAAAGAGGGAAAAAGAGAGAGGGAGAGAAAAGAGAGAGAGAGGGAAAAGAGAGAGAGAGGGAAAAAGAGACAGGGAAAAGAGAAGAGAGAGAGAAAAGAGAGAGAAAAAAGAGCGAGATCGAAAAAAGAGGGAAAAAAGAGAGAGAGAAAGGGAAAAGAGAGAGAGAGAGGGAAAGGAGAGAGAGAGAAAAGAGAGGGAAAAAAGAAAGGGGAAAAAGAGAGAGAGAGAGAGAAAGAGAGAGAGAGAAAAGAGGGAAGAGAGAGAAAGAAAAAAGAGCGGGAGAGAGAGAGAAAAAAGTGAGAGGGAAAAAAGAGAGAGAGAGAAAAGAGAGAGAGAGGGGGAAAAGAGAGAGAGAGAAAAGAGAGGTAAAAAGAGAGAGGGAAAAGAGAGGGAAAAAAGAGGGAAAAATGAGAAAGCGAGAGAGAAAAGAGAGAGAGAGAGGGAGAGAGAGAAAAAGAAGAAGAGAGAGAGAAAAGAGAGAGGGAAGAGAGCGAGAGAAGAGAGAGGGAAGAGAGAGAGAGAGAAAAGAGTGAGAGAAAACAGGGAAAAGAGAGAGAGGGAAAAAAGAGAGAGAAAAGAGAGAAAAGAGAGAGAGAGAAAAAAGAAGAAGAGAGAGAGAAAAGAGAGAGGGAAGAGAGCGAGAGAAGAGAGAGGGAAGAGAGAAAAAAGAGAGAGAGAGAGAAAAAGAGAGAGAAAACAGGGAAAAGAGAGAGAGAGAGAAAAAGAAGAAGAGAGAGAGAAAAGAGAGAGGGAAGAGAGCGAGAGAAGAGAGAGGGAAGAGAGAGAAAAAAGAGAGAGAGAGAAAAAAGAGTGAGAGAAAAACAGGGAAAAGAGAGAGAAAAGAGAGAGAGAAAAAATAGAGAGAAAAGAGAGAGAAGAGAGAGAGAGAAAAAGAAGAAGAGAGAGAGAAAAGAGAGGGAAGAGAGAGAGAGAAAAAGAAGAAGAGAGAGAGAAAAGAGAGAGGGAAGAGAGAGAGAGAGAGAAAAAAGAGCGAGAGAAAAACAGGGAAAAGAGAGAGAGCGAAAAGAGAGAAAAGAGAGCGAAAGAGAAAAAAGAGAGTAAAAAGAGAGAGAGGAGAGAGACAGAAAGGGGAGGGAGAGAAAAAACGAGAGAAAGATAAAGGGGAGAGAAAAGAGGGAGAGAGAGAGCAAAGGGGAGGGAGAAAAAGTGGGAGACAGCGAGAGAGAAAGGGGGAGAATGAGGAAGAATTTTTTTAATCTTTTGAAAAATGAGAGTCCAATTTCTTGTTCAGCTTTTGTTCCACAGACAAAGTTCCACAGACTAACATAGTGCAATGAGAGAGAAGTGGGAATAAAGTCCAAAATGGCCAGGGTGGGGGTGCTCACTACCCGGACATGGACCCCTTGCACCCCTCTCTATTATATATCTCCCTTTCTCTCTCACTCTCTCTCCTTTCTCTCTCCCCTTTGTCCTTTCTCTCTCCCTTTTCTCTCTCCCACTTTTTCTTTCTCCCCTTTCTCTCTCTTCCCTTTCTCTCTCTCCCCTTTCTCTCTCTCCCTTTCTCTCTCCCTTTCTCTCTCTCTCCCTTTTCTCTCTCCCCTTTTCTCTCTCTCCTTTCTCTCTCTCTCCCTTTTCTCTCTCCCTTTCGCTCTCTCTCTGCTCTCTCCCACTTTCTCTCCCTTTCTCTCTCTCCCTTTCGCTTTCTCTCTCCCCTTTCTCTCTCCCTCCCTTTTCTCTCTCCCTTCTCTCTCCCTCCCTCCCTTTTCTCTCCCCTTTGCGCTCTCTCTCCATTTTTGTCTCTCTCCCTTTTCTCTCTCTCTTTTCTCTCCTCATTCTCCCCTTTTTCTCTCCCAATTTTCTCTCTCTCGCTCCCCTTTTTCTCTCTCCCTCTCTCCCCTTTTCTCTCACCCCTTTTCTCTCCCCTTTTTCTAATCCCCTTTCACTCTCTCTCCCTTTTCTCTCTCCATCTTCTCTCCCTCTTTTCTTTCTCTCGCTTTTTCTCTCCCTCCCCTTTTCTCGCATTTTTTTCTCTCACCCTCCCCTTTTATCTCTCCCTCTCCCTTTCTCTCCCTCCCTCCCCTTTTTCTCTCGTTCTTTCTCTCCCTTTCCCCTTTTCGCTCACTCTCTCCCCTTTTCTCTCCCCTTTTCTTGTTTTTCTCCCCCATTTTCTTGTTTATTCTCTCCCTCTCCCTTTTTGTCTCTCCCTCTCTCTCCCCCCTTCTCTCTCTCCCTTTTCTCTCTCCCGCCACCTACCAGTTTTTAAAACTCTTATTAACCACACTGGCAATGTGTCAACAAGAAAGCTGAAACAGTCACCTTCCAATTCCATTTCCTGCTACGTTTGTGTGTGAGGACCTTTTGTGAATGCAGCCCCAGAGCGTGTCGGGTTTCAGTGAGTGGGTGGGGTTTTGTGCGAGGGCTTTTGTTACGTCGTTATGTTCTACCCTATCAAGGTCCTAGACCGGACAGTGTACTCGCATATCACCCAGCATACGTGTCGCATATAACCCAGCATACGTTGCAAATCTCTGAGACAGAGGCAGAAAAAATTACAACACACAAGGTAGCCATTAAACGATACATTATTATCCCTACCAGTTTCATGTCTATACAATATCCTGTGGGAATCTTCTAAGGGTGGTTTTTGAGCCTCTGAAGGTCTGTTTGACCCCAACCAAGATCCAAAACGTCAGGAGGTTGTGCTCACTATATGATGGCCTCCCTACACTTATAAAGTGCTCTTTTCGGTAGCACATATACTAAATTTGGAACGATACAGAGAAGATTAGCATGCCCCCTCGCTTAAACGGTCCAAAGTAGTGCACTATATAAGGAATAGGGTGTGATTTGGGATAACTTATAACTGACTCATCTTGGGGATACCTAGACAGTAGGCTACTATGGCCTCTGGTCAAAAGTAGTGCACTGTAGGGAATGGGATGCAAACTTATAAAGTATGCTTGACTATGGACCCCATGTACCCTCCTCTCTTTCTAGGACCCTATGTTGTCTTTTTAGGAGTCCTGAGGTTCCTTCAAATCTCATTCCACCCTTGTCCCTACCAATACACAGTGATGATCCATTGCGTGGAAGGGGACTCATGTGTTATTTTGTGTGTATAGATTGCTGACATTTATTTAATGTTTATTGGATTTACATTGCAATAATTATCTTTCATTTCATCCTGTTTCCCTATGTATACTCTGGTTCATCATTAAAACTCCTAGACTGGGCTTCTGTGTCTGTCTGTCATCACTGTTTAGACCTGGTGCTCAAAGCACATGGCTACTTAATATGCATTGTTGACACATCCCTGCCAACTCCTCCTCTCACCCAGCAAAACCCCGTGTCCCCTCCTCCTTGGATAGAGAAGAATGGGCAATATCGTTGCTTCACGAAAAAGGGGAAAGGGAGAGAAAGAACGAGAGAAAAAGTGGGGAGGGAGATAAAATGGGGAGAGAGTCAAAAAAGGGAGGGTGAGAGATAAAAAGGGGGGAGAGAGACAAAAAGGGGAGGGAGAGAAAAAATTTGAGACAAATGGAGGGAAAAGATAAA